>NC_073403.1:20738305-20983712 GCF_028641065.1 Leucoraja erinaceus
TTGAAACTGCTGTTCAAAACTCAGCTGTTCTTTCAAAGAATGCTACACTTGTCCGTGGCTCAAATTGAACTGTTACGAAAAATATCAGCAAATCTGCTTTAGCCATTTCCCAACGGAGCTCGTTTTACTGAATTCCCTCTTGTTTGCAAAAATGACATGGTATTTCTTCTTATTAATGCAGTTACATGTTATTGTAGTCTTGTTAAGAAAATATCGATTGACTGGATTGATTTGTTCTGCATTGTTTTTCAATTTCACTCTCCATGGCATTTTTGAGGAAACTTTTCTTTCTCTGTCTGCTTGAAGTGCAGTGTTCGAGGGATTCTATTCTGCTCTATGCTCTGTAGCAATAAACATTGCCAATTATTTTTCCTCTCTGATGATCCCTTGTTCTTACACTTGCTGTAATCTTCCATTGATCCCTTCACTCGAGAGAGATGACCGTACATATTGAGTACAACACTTTTGATTATCTTGTGGATGAACTTCACGTTATGGATTCTGAAACCAGAATACTTGCTAAGCTACGAGGATTTTCAGCAGAGCCATAAATCATTTGATTCATTCCCGGGATCTATTCCGCCATTTTACCCGTGGTAAAAAAACACTGTTATTTGCTTTACCAAAATCTAGTAGTCGTTAAGTCAAGTACCCAAGGCTGAGATGTACATACGAAAGCCAAGATTATCAGTGGATTGCTAAAATGTTCATCATAAAATGCATAAAAGCAATCACAGCATTAGTGTGATTTCCTGTAAATATAGGCAGTGAAGATATTCTAATTCTTTGGAACTGTTTCAGTTGGCAATGTACACTGTATTTCTAGCCATTAATCTCCAAGCAGGCTATTGTTTATTTCAATGAGATTGAAGAGTAATCCAGACACATTCATAGGCCTTGGCTCTGTTGTCTTCAAATGGACGGCAGGCCTACAGCACTCTACTTACTTTGAACGACTGAGGTAGACTTCATTTTAATGTGGAATTTGTGCTTAGTTTAGTTTAGTTTGTTGTACCAAGGTACAGTGAAAAGCTCTTGTTGCGTGCTAACCAGTCAGCTGAAAGACAATACATGATTACAATCGAGCCAACCACAGTGTACAGATACATGATAATGGGAATAACGTTTAGTTTAGATTAGATTAGATTAGATTAGATTAGATTAGATTCGTTTATTGTCATTCAGACCTTTCGGTCTGAACGAAATTCTGTTTCCCTGCAGTCATACATATAATTTAAAAAATGACAAAAACACACAATCAACACAAATTTAACATCCACCACAGTGAGTTCACCAAACGCCTCCTCACTGTGGTGGAAGGCAAAATCTTAAAGTCTCTGGCTCTTCCCTCTTTGTTCCCCTCCTTAGTGCAAGATAAAGCCAGTAAAGTCTGATCAAAGATAGTCTGAGATGAGTTAGACAGTAGTTCAGGACTGTGCCAGGAGTCGTTGTGGTAGGTGTTCTTTTCCCGGGAGCCGGGGAATTGACAGATCTGAGAGGAGATTAAGAAGAGCATAGTTAATGTAAGAAATGTTGCTGTTGGAAAAGAGATTTAAAAGAGTGGATGGATTGTAACACGTGATTGCAGATCTACTTCTGTAAGTAGCACACAACGAGTCACCTGGATTGTATATTATGGAGAGCACATTAGCAGCCCCAAATACCACCACAACCCAGTGATTAATTGCCCACATCCACCCAATAAATTATCATCATGGCAAATAATTAGAGCAGTTTGGTGCTTTTCTTTAACAATTAAGAATCTGGGTTTATACGTTAAATACCTTATTTTCTTATCACGCATGTTAATTATGCACGATTCAGCAATCTCTATTTAATTACTGCAATCATTTTGCTTCCTTCGATGCAATTTACAGCTGCTTGCTGTAATACAATTTGATTGATAATCTATCTATCTATATATTAAAACTGTGTGTGTGTGTATGTGATTTGGCCTTTGATTCCTTGGTCTGCCAAAACCACACCGAAAGACTCTGCGATTTTTTCCATTCTGCTAGCGATTTCACTTTTACATTCACTCATCCACTCCTCAAAACATTTGGACATTTTTATGTACACGTTTTTTTAAATAAAATTCCCCGAGCTGTTGACGTCACCATCCCACATGCCGACCAATCTTCCTCCAGTAGGCCTCTAAGTACGCTCGCGCCACGGCTCTCGCTGCTGGACTCCAGCGCGCCCGCCTTCCCAAAGATACTAGAGGATACTATAATCTTTGCGCCTGCCCGCCCCCCCCCACTTTACCTCTTTCCCCCATCCTCTCCTTCCTCTCCCCTTCACCTCCACTACGCCCTCTCCCCCCCCCCCCCCCCCCCCCTCCCCGTACTTGGGGTCTGAAGCGCCGAGGAGGCGAGCCCATGGAGCTCAGAAATATCGAGAAAGTTCTGCAGAAGCACGCCCGCCGCGGCCTTGCTCGGGGTCCACGCCCATGCACATCCTCGCTCGGGTCCGACACCTGGTGGGGAGGCTGCTGCCGCGGGCCAAGCCCGGCTCGATGCCCGCCCGCCCACCGCCTCGTTCGGGGTCCTCGGGTCGATCCCCACTCGTGGCCTCCCTCGAGTCCATGTCCGCCGCCTAGCGCCTGGTGGGGTGTCTGCTGCCTGGGCTGGAGCAGAGCCTGGGCTGGAGTGAGGGCCAAACTCGGGTTTGGGATGGGGCCCTGACCGGGTCCAAAAATAAGCCGCCCCACGCCCGCCAGCAGTCTCTCTGTCTCTGCCCTCTCTCTGTCTCTGCCATCTCTGTCTCTCTCCCTCTCTCTCTCTCTCTCTCTCTCTCTCTCTCTCCCTCTCTCTGCCCCTCTCACTGCCCTCACACCCTCCTCCCCCCCCCAGAAAACAGACCTTCATGGTCAGGCCAAGACCTAGTGCACTTAGTAATACTGGGAGTTGGAAATGGTGCCAAACCGGTGACTCTGTATACCAGGAGTCTCCAAACGCTGCCTCTGTCCTCTCTCTGTCTCTCCCCTCTCTCACTGCCCTCTCTCTCCATCAGCCGGCCCTCTGCTGCATTTGATCGTTCGCTCCGCTCGCACCAGCATGGTCGCCCACTCAATAGATGCCGCAAATCGGAAACCTCAGCTCCAAAAGGCAGGAAGCTCCCCTGCCTCTGCCTCTCTCTGTGTGCCTCCGTGTCCTCACGCCCGCCCACCCTCTCCAACCCTCCCCGTTGTTCAAATTGTGCAGAAATAACCAAAGATCCCATAGAAGCTAAGCCGCCGCTCGAACACACATGCAAACCGAACCCCTTTGAAAAAATCTTACGAGCAGGCAAACGAGCTTTGAAATAAACCTTGAGACCCACTGAAATCCCCTCTCTCTCTCTATCCCACCCTCTGTCTCTCCCCCCCCCCTCCTCTCTCTCTCTCCCTCCCCCCCCCCCTCCTCTCTCTCTCTCCCTCTCTATATCTCCCCTCCTCCTCTCTCTCTCTTTCCTCCCCTGCCTGGCTCTTTTGAGATTTTAAAAATCAAGTATCTCTCTCTCTCAAGTATTAAAAAAGTTATGGCCATTTTCATACTCGGAAATTAGCATCCCCTCCTCCCAAAAAAAGCTCTCTCTCTCACCCGTCCCCCCTGAATGTAGTTGCCAACATCAGGTTGGCAAACCTATGTATGTGCAGTGACAAAAATGGTACTGCAGATGCTGGTTTCACACCGAAGGTAGACACAAAATACTGGAGTAACGCAGCGGGGTCAGTAGCGGCATCTCTGTGGTTTTTCCTCAATTTTTCAATTTTAAAAAAAAAGGAATAGGGGCTAAAACAAATTTACTAAAAAAGAAAATCGAGACCCTTGTTTTCTTTCAGTCTGAAAAAGATTATTCACAAATAATCACAATATAACATGTCTAATTTACATTAATTTATAGATCCACAAAATCGTTTCACCTATTCATTTTCTCCAGATATAAAAAGATGCTGCCTGGCCCCCATTTAATGTAAAAATAAGTTTTACTCCAGCAGTTGATTTTAAAATTATGGCAACTACAGTTAACTGAACCACAGTAGAAACAAACGCCCCCCTCCCCGCCCAAACAGACATTGCGGGCAGATTCCCAATGACGAAGGTAGGTTTGCAGACATGCAAACAGCAGACGAGTCAGGTAGGTTTTGTAACATACCTACAATAAGCAGGAATCATGAGTAAAATGAAAGGATGGAGGAAATCCGTAATGCATCTGCAGGGTCTGAAGAAGGATCCTGACCCAAAATGCCACCTGTGTATTCCCTTCACAGATGCTGCCTGACCCACTGAATTCCTCCAGCCTTTTGTTAATTGTTTAAGATTCCAGCATCTGCAGTCTCTTGTGTCTCCAATGTACTGCTGCACTGCCAAAAACCCTCAAGGTATGATTACTTTGAAGAAGTTCTCCTCCTCTCTCTAACTGGAGTTCCGTGAAATGATTTCTCCCTCTCTGATTCCTGCAGATCTTCTGCTCCTCAACCATATTCTCACCCAGACTAGCTGAGTCTGAAGAAAGTCCCTGACCAGAAACATCGTCCGTGCATTTACCACCACAGATGCTGCCTGACCTCCTGAGATTCTCCGGCACTCTGTTTTTTGCACATACAACTGAACTTCTGTCCTAGATGGAATTTTGAAAAGAATCCAAACTATGCACCAGTCCAGATCAAGGCATGCATTTTCCATCAGACACCATATGATACACAGGCTTATGAGCACTGAAGTCCTTGGACTGTTCTTCCAGCTGGTAGGGGTAAAATAAAAGAATTATAAAACAATTTAATTTGACCAACAATTAGTTTCTGCTTACAAACCATGTCTTAACTTAAAACATTTGCGTATTGTAAGTTTGAAAGAGGGTTTTATCTGTATTACTGAAGTGCCAGTAGTCTAACACTCACTCGATTTTCTTTCAACCTTTTGTAAGGGAAACTGTGCCATCAACAAGGCTTTGAATATTTCTATAATCAATTGTTTAGGAAAATACATTTATGCAGAGCATTGCGCATGTGAAGCGCGCATTCTCTACAATTAATTTGCAATTAAAAAATGCAATAATATTAAATAAAACAAGGGACGTAGCAGTAGAGTTGCTGTGTTACAGCACCAGAGACCTGGGTTTGATCCTGACTATGGGTGCTGTCCATAGAGAGTTTGTACCTTCTTCCCGTGACCACGTAGGTTTAGTCCTGGTGCTCCGGTTCCCTCTCACACCCCAAAGACGTACAGGTTAGTAGGTTTCTGTAAATTGTAAATTGTCCCTAGTGTGAAGGATAGTGTTAGTGTGTGGCAATCCCTAGTCGGCGCTGACTCAGTGGGCCGAAGGGCCTGTTTCCACGCTGTATCTTTAAATTAAACTAAACTGCATTAAATTTGCCTTAAGTAGTGCAGCATGTTATTCACTTGCAAATTTAGGACAGTTCTGTCTAAGCTCATATGTTGCCAGGTTTAGGAACATGTCAAGGATAGAACAGTGTGGATCCCATAATAATAACTCAGCATGTTAAGAGCACACATATATGTCCAACAATGTGTAATGTGTTTATGCTTACACTCAGACCTGATCACATTCATACTGCTGCCTCTGTCCAACTTCAGGATGAGTGAAGGAATAATGAACTGCAGATGCTCGTTTACAATAAACAACACAAAAATACTACAGTAACTTAGTGGATCAGGCAGCAGCACTGGAGTCTGAAGAAGGGTCTCGACCCGAAACGTTGCCTATTCCTTCTCTCCATAGATGCTGCCTCACCCACTGAGTTCCTCCAGCATTTTTTGTCCACCTTCGATTTTTCCAGCATCTGCAGTTCTTTCTTAAACAATAACTCAGTGGATCAGGCAGCATCTCTGGAGTCTGAAGAAGGGTCCCAACCCGAAATGTCACTTATCCATATTCTCCGGAGATGCTGCCTGACCCGCTGAGTTATTCCAGCACTTGATCTTTTTTTGCGGTCCAACAAAGATTGACTAACCCTTATATCTTGCTTAGAGGATGCTTAGAGTCTGAAGAAACATCTCAACCCAAAACGTCACCTGTCCATGTCCACCAGAGATGGTGCCTGGCCCACTGAGTACTCCAGCACTTTATGTTGGTTGAGTGTACTGTTTGGAAAAGCTTTCACCATTTGGCCATTTTGCTGACTGCTCATTTCTCTTCATAGGAATTTATAAGAAATAATGAGAATTGCAGATATCAATGCTTTGATTCGATCACAATTTGGTGATTAATTTAAATATCTGCAATCTCCAAGCTTTGCCCCTTGATATCTATAAGAGCATTTATTATTCAGTTTATTGGAATTGATCATCAACAAAGATGTGCATTTCCAGTGCTGCTTATGGTTAATCATCAGAAATCTGAATTATTTATATTGATTGTAAATCATGTTACTGATAGTGTCCATGTCTGCATAGAATACGATAATCCTTAATTGGTCAATCTGCCTTTTGATATATTCCTCACTTAATGAGTATGTGATGAAATGTGACCTTTGTTTTACTGGAAGTAAAAACAAAAATCAATAGTTACTTAAAACTAATCATCCACAACATCGAATGATAGAATTCATTAATCCAGCTTACTTTTAAAGACATTATGAAATGATTGTGGACCTGGCAACCAAATAACCCTACAGACGCCATGGTGATATGGCTTATACAATAGGTTTGTCTGCAAACTGTACTAACTTGCAATTTAGCAAATCATAATATGCAGCCGGCCTGTCATTTTATGTGTGTGTGTGAGTGACTGAGTGTGCAGTGCACGCATACCTTCAGATGTGTGTAAATCATTTTCAAGTAAAACTACAAATGTACGGATAATGTTTTTAACCATTGCATCCTCTGTAGTTCACCGTGCATTTGTTAAAATTGGTTGTGCTGAATTTTATCTGATTGTAGAAACTTAAGAAGTTGTTTTAGCGCGTTGTTGAGTAAGTACCTTGAACATGCTTTGCTGTAGTGCAGAAAGCCTACACTATATGTATGGAGCACCACTCTGCAACCTGGATCATGTCACTGTTTATCTTTCGAGACATCAGCATAGCCTTTAATTACATATTTGCATTTTGCAAGCACTAGAATGTGCTGCTAATTAATTTGGCACTCTGCTGACAGTTTAGTAGTCAAGGAGATTGTAGCATTTAAAGAGTTATCTTGTGTTAGTCATTTGACTCACTGATGCAGTACAGCAATAAAAATGTATTTCTTTTGATGACATTGCAAAACATATCAGTATGATTTATTTTAAACATATGGGAGAAGAGGAGAAATTGTCCCCTGATTATCGGGTGTTAATGGCATCATAAACAATGGATTTTCTTCGAATAATACGAATGGTATTATAATGGAATTACAAGACTTTTACTTGTCCACAATTTTGATTTCAGTGGATAAAGCAAGCCCTTTGTGACATTGAGTTATGTTCTACCACATCTTATTTTTCCTGTTAAATTATTATGGATGATCTGACGGCAGTCTTCAATGTATACGTCAGACTTTAGAAATACACTTATCAGCAATCATTTTGCCTTCTCTCCCCGTGGCGTTTTAAAAGCCTGTAGCTCTAAATGAGGGCACCTTAATTGCATTCTTGGAAAGCCTAATCCTTCAATAAAAAGTAATATATTATCTTTTTATCGATAAATTCCACTGGTAATTAACCATCAAGAGTTCAGTGGTTGTGTGAAATATAATAATCCCTGTGCTGGCAATGAATAGGTGACTGTAAGGTCAGTAATGCATTTCTACCATAAAATTTGTCACAGCATTTCTAATATCAAACACTGAGCGTTGATATGTCTGGGAAATCAGCACTCAATCTGCGAGCATTCACACTCCACACCAATTCCTGTCAGCACTAGGATTTTTCATATTGTTTTTGCGGTATGTTTATGTTTAAAACCCTTGCTGAATAATTCCAGTGACACCAAGATTGCTTGCTTATACTGTAAGTGAGCTTCTGACTCACTGTTACAAACCAGGAATCCTTGTAAATGTCACTCGGCAGGTAATGATACCAGAAACAAACATGCCATCGCCTTTGAATAAAGCCACTGAGAGAATGAAATAAACTTTTCAGTATTAAGAGTGAATATTGCCTTACACCATGTGAATTCAACATCATAGATCTGCAGCTTTGAATGTAATCCTGGCTACTTAAACAGTTCCATTTGTTTTTCCTTTAAAAAAACCTCTGCTTTATATTTTCTGAAAATATGACCTTCCTCCCATGTTCTCTGCCCCACCCCCCCCCCCCTTGCAATACTATTGAAGGAACAGCTTCATAAAGTTGCTGTAAATTAGTAAGATTAAACGAGAACTTACCAGTTTGAAGTTTGATCTTTATTTTAAGAGGAGTTACGATGAGCGATTACGTGAAGAAGGCCGCCAGTCCGCATGCGCGTCAATCTTCAAAGCAACGGTGTGAAATCACAGATAACAGTAATTGAAGTAACATAGTAAGATTAGAGAAGACTAGAACTACCAGATGACCTTTATGATACGAGGGTTGGGAGCGGAGGGCACGTAATCGCTCATCGTAACTCCTCATAAAATAAAGATCAAACTTCAAACTGGTAAGTTCTCGTTTAATCTTACTATTTTACTTCGGAGTCAGGTGAGTGATTCCGTGAAGACTTTGAAGCTCTGTGATTTCATGCCGTGGAAAAACGAGTCCACACAAGCACGACTGCATCATTGACCACAGATAAGGGAAACATTCATAATGCATACAGACATGACATAGACTTAAAACATGCTGATGCTGATAAATGAACACATAATAATAATAGTAATCCCTCTCATCCGGGGGAAACTATAAAATAGAACCTAAAATAGAGTTGGCAAATACCCCTGGTCGAGCAATGGGTTAAAAATAAAATGTTTGGAAACTCGTTCGTTAGACCATCCTGCAGTCGGCAGGATGTGGTCCAGAGGACCGTACATAACTCTTGCTGCTGATGAAGTAGCAGCCCTGGTGGAGTGAGATTAGAAAATTAGTATCTACTCCTGTATAAGCCAAAACCCCGTTTTAACCACCTGGGGATGTTCTGAACTGATACCTTCTTATGAGGTTTTTAGTAACTAACAAACATAGCTAGTATGAGAGCCTCTAAGGCTCTAGGTGACCCTGACGTAATGTTGTAAATGTGTGACCACACATAACCGAAGGTGTGTGGGGTATGCCATGAGAACTAGCTTGAGACCTGACAACCCTGGGCTGCCCTGCCTAACTAAATCGTAAACATGAAATATTATATTATTAGCAGGTATAACCATCCTGTCCAGTCCCAATTTATGCAATGACTGGACCCGTTGCGCTGAGAACAGCGCCAAGGGATAACCACCTTATGAGCCCCGAACCAAACATAGGGGTATAGCTGGAGCCCTCTGGCGTTAAGTCAACATAATGTCAATATCCCATACTTCCATGTACTTGGGTCTGGGAGAACCTGTGCAAAGATATCCTTAATAAACTGGAATCAGAGGGTGAGACCCGACAGAGCTGGGTCCCGCTCGCTGCAGCAAATATGATGAGAAAGCACGTTGAGCTCAGTTAATGGGACTATAACTTAATTTATTGTCAAGGGCCCATAGAAAATGAACTCTAAGACGTCAGTGTCCGTGCCATATTATATGTAACAAAGCATTTAAACAGAATGCTTCCCATCTCCTGAAGAGGAAATGTACTGCTTTTTTGGTGCTATCCATGCACTCTGCAGTGAACACATACATGCATTGGTCTGACAACCCAAGCCACAGGAGCTGTCTTCTCAGATTCTGTAAGGCAATGAATTTATTAATCATACAGAGGCTGGTTCCCCGAGTCCCAGGCTAAACCAGCAAGTTTTATGTTTAGAAACCCATATAAGGTTCTACTATAATTCCCAACATTTGCAGGAAACCATGGCTACATAGGCCAGTCAAACAGTACGAAACCCTGAAGCGGGATCTTGCTGAATCATTGCAAGACCCGACTGATGAGGCAAAATGGAGCAACGACACAAAAGAACATTCCTCCCTCGTGTAGCGACAATGTATCTCTCGCAACTGCGATGCCACATGTCTTTACAAACCGGTGAATGAGCCTGGATGCAAACATATCGATATTCGGTGTTCCATCGAGCCATAATGTCATAAAATACTTAGTGATCCAACATCCATTCTGTGTTGTCATTGATTTTATGTGATGATACACCAGCGCCAAATAAAGTTGGGTAAATTATGACAGGATACTTTGACTTGATTGCACCCATGTGACCAACATAAGCCACCACCACAATGTATCAACCTGGAATTGAGCATGCAGATCATGCATATCCGCACACCAACCCTTTAACCCATTGTATGCACCTAGTGTCTATAGGTAGTTGATACCAATAAATGAATAATTGGTAATTCATGCAAATCCCATCCCTCCGTAACTAGAGATGGCATTCGTAATTTTTGCTTGATTATCCCACATCTCTAGCCTGGGCTGCCTTGGTCAGTCGTCCCACTGGGGCGACACGGTGACACAGCGGTAGCGTTGCTGCCTTACGGCACTGGAGACCCCGGTTCGATCCTGACTACGGGTGCTGTCTGTATGTGAGTTTGTGCGTTCTCCCCGTGGCCACGTGAGTTTTCCCCGGGTGCTCCAGTTTCCTCCCACACTCCAAAGATGTACAGATTTGTAGATTAATTAGCTTCATTAAAGATTGTAAATTGTGTAGGATAGATAGTGCTAGTGTATGGGGATCGCTGGTTAGCATGTACTCGGTGGGCTGAAGGGCCTGTTTCGGCACTGTATCTCTAAACTCTAAATGATCACTGGGGATTAGGAATTGAACCAAGGACCTTTCTGGGTCATATATTGTACACATGTGATAATCTTGAGATATAGAGGAACTTTCACAATGCTTTGTTGTAACTATCACTGAACAAATGCTATGTTGCAGGCTTGGTGTACGATTGTGTATTTTCTATTAAAGTTTGTATAATATCAAAATGTCAGGACGAGTTAATAAACAGAAGATCATAATAAATGATAATGAAAGTCGCAATGGGAAATTGGCCAAACCAATTGCAATTACTGAGTAAAGTCAGTCATTTGCACCCAGCCTTATTAATAATCTGAAACACTTTTATATTACTGACAAACTTTGATAAAAAATACATGATGACAAACTCCCAAGACGTGGAATGGTAACAATCTTGGGAAAATACTGGGAATTTCCAGCAACCTGAGTTATTTAGCCAAGGATAGATACAAGAAGCTGGAGTAACTCAGCGGATCAGGCAGCATCTCTGTATTCCTTTTCTCCAGAGATGCTGTTCAATCCTGAACTCAGATGCTGTCTGTGTGAGATGTGCACATTCTCCCTGTGACCACATGGGTTTCCTCTGGGTGCCCTGGTTTCCTCCCGTGTTCCAAAGATATGCGGGTTTGTAGGTTATTTGGCCTCTGTAAATTGTCTCTAGTGTGTAGCGAGTGAATCTGGAGGTGGGATAACATAGAACTAGTGTAAATGGGTGATCGACATTGGCATGGACTCAGTGGGGCCCGCTTCCACGCTGTGTCTCCAAACTCGAAACAAAATGGTTGACTAGATGCACCACTGTTTTTCCTGAACTCTCGAGAATACAGCATGTGTAGGAAAGAACTGCAGATGCTGATTTACCCTGAAGATACACAAAATGTTGGAGAGACAGCATCTCTGGAGAGAAGGAATGGGTGACGTTTCGGGTCAAGACCATTCTTCAGACAATGGTGGTTGTACAAGGACACCAGGCTTTTCTGAATACTAACAGTTAAAAATCATTCATTTTTATAAAATGCTTGGCTTTTCTTTTTTTCCCCATTAAACAGATGACATTACATGTAAGAAAGCAACAAAATGCTGGAGCAACTCAGTGGGACAGGCAGCATCTTTGGAGAGAAGGAATGGGTGACGTTTTGGGTCGAGATCCTTCTCCTTACAGGTGCCCGCCCAGACAAATCCTTGCACACTTATTTAGCATGTGCAATATTTCCCCCTGAAGACTTTCTGCACCCCTTACAGCTTATACAACTAATAGCAAATGTGGATATATTAACAGATCTCCAAGTCCTTAATGATTATATGAAGGTATAATTTCATTCAAGTTGCTCGGACAGTTTAATCTTAAAATAAGTTATTTCCCACACCAATTTTGCCCAGTAAATTATGAGTGTAACCTGTTGATGAAAAAGAGATATAGAGCCATGCAACACAAACAAGCTCTTTGTCCCACCATGTCCACACTGCCTATGTACTGACCCACATTAATCCACTTACCACATTAGGTCTATAGGCGTCTCGGCATCCTCAATAATTCAAGTACTTGTCCAGATGTTTTTTTCAATGTCGCTTTAAGGCTGAACATTCCAGACTTCAAGTAAGGGTACTGTTTTCCATGCTCACTGACGCAAGACTTCATAAGACTTTTTGTTATAAGTAAGTACCTGTGAGTCCTCCTGGTTTGCTATCTGGCCTCCAGCTATTGATGTGGAGTGTGGACATTGGGGCCCCAGCATCATTTCCTGGTACACCACTGGTCATAGACTCTTAACCTGAAAATGAACTCTTGATTGTACATTCTGTTCTGTCTGTCAGCTGCTTCTAAATCAATGCAAGAAAATTACCCAACTGCAGTGACCTCGTCAATGCATTTACAACAAAATGTGCTTGTAGCTGCAAATATTAACTGAATTGATGTGGCTATTTCAGAATAAGTACATTTTCTTTGATTTCATAACTATTGCCATGCAAGCTTTCTTGCTCTGAAAATGTATTTTTATCTGATATATCATTTTATATTTTTATTTCTGTCTGAAAAAGGGTCTCACCCCGAAATGTCACCTATCCATGTTTTCCAGAGATGCTGCCTGACCCACTGAGTTACTCCAGCGCCTTGCCTTTTTTTTTGTAAACCAGCATTCCAGTTCCTTGTTTCTAGACAATATTTAAACTGGGTCTTGTTATTCCACGAACAAGTCTCAGATATTTTGTAGAAAAATCCCAGATATTTAGTAGAAACATTTTGTAGAATTTTGTATTATGCTATAATCTTCCACTTACAACAACTTGCTAGGAGACAGCTCATAGATAACAAATGGAAATGTATGGTGCTCTCTGATCACAGTATATACTCACTGCACATCACAGCTCTACTATGAACTGTGGAATTCGGTGGGGTGGGGGGGGGATTGCAATGGTATTGGGTTTATTAATGTATTGTATTTTGTTTATTGTATATTTTATGTGCTTTGTATTTATAGGCCTGTTATGCTGCTGGAAGTAAGAATTTCATTTAATATGAAGGGCGGCACGGTAGAGTTACTGCCTTACAGCGATTGCAGCTCTGGAGACCCGTGTTCGATCCTGACTGTGGGTGCTGTCTGTAAGGAGTTTGTGCGTTCTCCGCTGCCTGCATATGATCCATATCCCTTCATGCTCTGCTAATCCATGTGCCTCTACAAAACCCTTTTACACTCCACTATTGTACTTGCCTCCACCAGTGCATTCTAGGCACCCACCACCCTCTGAGTAACAAACATGCCGTGCATCTCCTTTAAACTTTTCTCCGCTGATCTTAAGGCTATGTCTTCTCATCTTTTACTTTTCCACCCCGGGAGAAAGGTTCTCACTGTCTGCCTCACCTAACTTGATATAGTTTTATCAAGTCTCCCTTCAGCCTCTGACATTGCAGAAAGAACAATCTGAGTTCGTCCAACCTCTGCTTATAACAATCACTCTCTAACTTAAGCAGCATTCCGGTGAAACATTTCTGCAATCCCACTTTGAAGGAAATTACCCGAAATTCGGGAAATTCTGGTTGTCTTCTGGTAATTTTAGGGAAATTAAATAATTTCGGGACATTTTGGGAAATTTCCGCCTCCGGCCCGCGAAGGGTCCAATCCAGCCCGCGGGATGATTTGGGGGAAAAAAATATATTTACGACCTGCGGGAGGCCCGTCAGCCGCGTCACAATTGAAAATGGCGCCGGTGACGCGGCAGGGACACAAAATGATGCCATCTCCCCGCACGTGCGCAGTGGGCCCGGTATCCGCGTGTTAGCAGTTGGGTGGCAGTTGCACATGCGCAGTTGGGGAAGGCTTAAATTTCAGGAAATACCATCAAATTCCAGAAAATTTAGAATTTTATATTTTTTTGAGGTGTGGAAGAACTGCGGCAATCTCTGAACATTCCACAACCACCCTGCAATGGCTCCAAATGCGACTGAGCCAAAGATTTATAAGGCTGCAACATGAGTTCCCGGCTTTTATACTCAATAGCCTGACTGACTGATGAGGGTATGTCTTCTTTAACACTTCATTAGTTCATAAATTCATAGGTTCTAGGAGCAGAATTAGGCCATTCGGCCCATCAAGTCTACTCTGCCATTCAATCATGGCTGATCTATCTTTCCAAATCAACCCCATTCTCCTGCCTTCTCTTCATAACCGTGACACCCGTACTAATCAAACTTTATCTCCTTCTTTTGCCATTTTCAGGGAGTTATGGGCTTGGACCCCAAGATCCCTCTGTACTTCTCACTTTCTTCTTTCCTAGTGTCTCATGACTGCCTGTATGATGCCCAGGATAACACTAACTCACCAATAGAGGGTGCAAACTCTGTTACATGTGTTTGTGCAATTTATAGCTACATATATTCCAGACTACAAACCATCCTTTCACGCTAGCTTGAGTGCCGATTAGAGGGTGGGCGCAAATTTAATACCAAATCCCCCAGTTATATAGACTGGATCTAGGTGTCCATTACTACACACAACACAGTCCTGAAACATTGGGGATGATGGCATGCTGGGGTGATCTTGGTATAAACTGACCAAGCCATAGATCTTTATATGCACACTTAAGGCCAGTTTACATTCCCAATTACTGATTCATTTATTTAACATTAACATATTTAACATTAACATATTTAACATTATTTATTTAACATTTTTAAAATGAGGGTGTTCCTAACCACAGAAGAAAGGGAAGATTTCTCTGTGATTAAAAATCCATTTAGTTCAAAAAAAGCTTTCTGCCATATGATAACAATGATAAATAACAGCACCAAAGGCTGTATTTCCATTTGTCAGATGATATGCTGAGTACAGTAACATGCCCTTAAGAAAATTATGAATGCAATAACCATTGAATTTACAAAGCACATCTTTTGCTAATTTTATTACATTTTATTATGTGTTTACACATTTACATTAATATTGATTGTGCTTAAATATGACTGGTTTATATATCTGCTGCATGTATGACTATGCATTCTATGCCAACAACTCAGGCAATTTACTCTGAACTTGCTCAATATTCATTTTCTAAAGTGCTTTTGCTCTTTCAATCCATAGAAAGGATATTGGGGTGACACAGTGGCATAGCTGGTAGAGCTGCTGCCTCATAGTACCAGATTCCCGAGTCCAATCCTGACCTCACGTGCTGTCTGTGTGGAGTTTGCACATTCTCCCTGTGACCACATGGGTTTCCTCTGGGTGCTCAGGTTTCCTCCCAAATCGCAAAGACGTGCAAGTTTGCAGGTTAATTGACCTCTGTAAATTGCTCCTACTGTGTAAGGAGTGGATGAGAAAGTGGAATAACATAGAACTAGTGTGAATGGGTGATTGGTAGTCAGCGTGGACTCAGTAGGCAGAAGGGCTTATTTCCACGCTGAATCTTTAAATCAATCAATCATGAAATCAACAGGTGACCTGAGTGCTTCTGTCCGAAAGTGTAATCATTCAGGGTGAGCAGTGATCTACAATAAATTTCTGCGATCCCAATTCTGACCTTTTTATAGCCTATTTATGGGGGACCTTATGGAAGGCCTTCCAAAAAACCTAGGTAAGTGATCTAAATCGGTGTCACTACTCTTCCTTAATAACCTTTACCTTGTGCAACACAGTGCGCTGCGGTGGAGTTAGTTAAGTGGTACAGCACCAGAGACCCGGGTTCGATCCTAAAGGGCCTGTCCCACGAGCATGCAACTGCATGTGGCAAGCGCGACCAAACCGGAAGCGGGGGCCGTGCAGAGGTCGAGTGATCCCGTACGAATTGATGTGAAGTTCGAGTAAAGTCCGCGGGAAGTTTGAGCTAGGCGTACGCCGTCAAGACGCTGCGTACGGCGTTGAGATGGTGCGTATGCCCGTCGAGGCGGTGCGTACAGCCTCAATGCGGCTGCGGGCAGGCAGGCCGTTGCCGCGCGGAATTTTCAACAGTGTCAGTTTTTCGGAGCCCTGTGCGATGCCGGGACCAGCTACGCACAACTACATACGGCTCCGGTGATCAAATTGGGAACAGCCCCGCGAGGCCATAAGGCCCAACCGACCACGTTAGGTCGCGCTTGCCGCATGCAGTCGCATGCTCGTGGGACAGGCCCTTAACTATGAGTGCTGTCTGTCTGGAGTTTGTACTTTCTCCCTGTTACCGCGTGTGTTTTCTCCGAGTGCTCCTGTTTCCTCCCATATTCCAAAGGTGTGCAAGTTGTACAGGATAGAACTAGCGTACGTGTGATTGCTGGTTGATGTGGATTCAGTGAGCCGATGGGCTGGTTTCCACGCAGTATCTCTAAAATCAACTAAAACTTCCCCATTTGTTTGAAGGATCCTAGGGTCCTGATGTGAAGTGTTCCTGTCAACTCTGTCCCTAGATGCTGCCTGACCTGTTGAGTTCCTCCAGCACTTTGTGTTTGGCTTCCTATTTGGTTATTAAATTCAAACCTATCCTTTTTTATTCCTTCCTTTCCTAGATGCTTCCACTGTTTCTTCTTCTAATACCATTCTCTTCGTAGGTAGCCTGCAAACTGCAATTTTCAGTCTGATTGAATTTTTTCTATCTTTATTATAGCTGCATTTCCTTTTCTCTGCTGCCATTGTTAATCCCTAATAGGTACTTGTACACCAAACACCCTTTTTCATCTCTGCTTTTTCCTAATATATCATGTCTTCCAAAGTTTAATTCTTAGTCCTCATTTCTCTAGAGCTGTCTCAGCAATCATTCGTGAGAGAGCATTCTCCTCTTCTGACACACTACACCCTGTGTAAAGCCCACTATCATTATAAAGTGACTGTTCAATGGACAATGAAGGTGATTTATTACAATTGAAGATGTTTGAAGGTCCGTGAATGCTAGAACCTAACACAGCTCAGAAGCATCAATTTATCATGCTCCGATTATAGAGTGAAATCTCCAGTTCTCTTCTCAGCAGCAATTTAAAGATGTTTCATTTCCAGACATTTTGGCAGTAATAAGCTTGTCATCATAATGGAGGTTGCAACAGTAGCTGGCTGTTCATTGCTAGGTTTTCTCTCCTTTGAAGAAAGACTTCATAATTCTGCCTCTGCAGAGGGTCCAGAGGAGGTTTATAAAAATGATCCCAGGAATGCTTGGGTTAACATATTACGAGCGTTTGATGGCACTGGGCCTATACTCGCTGGAGTTTAGAAGAATGAGAAGGGACCACATTGAAACATACCGAATAGTGAAAGACTTGGATGTGGAGAGGATGTTTCCACAAGTGGGAGAGTCTAGGACTAGAGGTCATATCCTCAGAATTAAAGGACATACCTTTAGGAAGGAGATGGGGAGGAATTATTTGAAGATGGTGAATCTGTGGAATTAATTGCCACAGAAGGCTGTGGAGGCCAAGTCAATGGATATTTTTTTAAGGCAGAGATAGATAGATTCTTGATTAGTACGGGTTATGGGGAGAAGGCAGGAGAACGGTTAGGATGGAGAGATAGATCAGCCATGATTGAATGGTGGAGTAGACTTGATGGGCCGACTGGCCTAATTCTGCTCCTACCACTTATGACGTTATGACAATTCACAGAAGAAGCATTATTTTATTGAACTTATTATTATTTGTTATGGTGTCTAATTAGTACTGTATATACAAACCTGCTGTGCTGCTGTAAGTAAGAATTTCATTGTTCCGTTTCGGTACATATGACAATAAAACACTCTTAACTCTTGAACCAATCTCTATGCCTTCACTTTAAATTAATATACCTTAAATAATGCATTTAGATATCATTGAAATTCTACTTTCATGAAAATGATTGACAAAAATGCCTTGATATATTTAGTTTAGTTTAGAGATACAGTGTGGAAACAGGCCCTTCTTCCCATTGAATCCACACCGACCCGTGATCACCTGCCAATAATTCTATCCTGCACCCTTTGGACAAATTTACAGAAGCCATTTAACCTACAAACCTGCACATGTTTGGAATTTGGGAGGAAAGCGGAGCACCCGGAGAAAACCCACACAGTCACAGGGAGAACATGCAAACTCCGTACAGACAGCGCCAGTAGTCAGGATTGAACCGGAGTCCCTGGCGCTGTAAGGGAGGAACTCTCCTACTGTGCTCCCCTCACTATGCTAGATGTGCTAGTGAATAATCTAAAACGATTATACTCGTGAATAATCCAGAGTAGCCTTATGCGAGTGTTTATGATAGTAATATCCTAGTGATATGTTCACGATTGATCCAAGACAAGAAATATTAAACATTCTTTAAACTCTAAATATAACTGCAGCACATTTAATTGCAAATTGCATCAAGGGTGGCCCACTAGCTGACCATACAGATGTATCCCGTGGACCATCCATCATGTTCAACAGATTATTTAAATGATTGCTGGTGTCTAACATTGGATACATTGCCCCAAATTAGTGAAACAATGACCTGTTGGCCTTGAGTCCCATCAGTTACACATGGAACTATGTAGTAATAAAACTGCTTGGCTTCCGGTTGAAGTCTAGATTGACACTAAACACCCCAAGGGCTTAAAAGTGGAAGATTTTGTATATTTACACAAGCTAGTTTGTGCCACGTTGTCTCAGTGCCTCCTTCCTGTGTTTTATAGCAGATGTTACGAGGCTCTAACATCAGAACATGATTGTGCTCGCTTACTTTATGCTAAAGAAATGGCATTTTTCCGTGATGATGTGCGTTGTTTAAGTTAGCCGTAAATATATCAAAGGTAATTCTTATTGGCACAATTAAAAAAATAAACAAGCCTGCTGCTTGACTATTCTTGTGTAAGTAATAACTGCAAATGCTGGTTTAAATGAAAGGCAGACATAAAATGCTGGAGTAACTCAGCGGGACAGGCAGCATCTCTGGAGAGAAGGAATGGGTGATGTTTCGGGTCGAGACCTTTCTTCAGACTATTGACTATATCAGACAACCATAACTATTCTTTGTGCCTTCCAATTCCTCCGTCTATGCTGCATCTGCTCCCAGGATGAGGTGTTCCACACCAGGGCATCGGAGATGTCCTCATTCTTCAGGGAACGGGGATTCTCCTCTTCTACTATAGATGAGGCTCTCACCAGAGTCTCTTCCATACCCCGTAACACTGCTCTCTCTCTCCCCATCCCCCCACTCGTAACAACGGCAGAGTCCCCCTAGTTCTCTCGATGTGTAGTCAATGTTTTAAGGCTGGAAGAACTACAAAGACATGAAACTGTTTCGTTGTAGATCTTAAACAAGAATGGGACCTTCAAAGAGCAATATCTAGAAACAGGTTGATGGCAGAGTTGACCTTCTTGCTCTGTTGTGGCAACACCTCCAGACCTCTCCCCAACACCCCAAAGGTTAAAAGACTAAAGTGGTGGGAACCCCCCAGGAATCCCAACACCAGTAGATTTGATACCAGGTGACAGGAAAGGGACACCAGATATATGGAGAAACATTAAGATCAATGGCAATAGGCCCTACCATCTATTTGCCTTGTTATTTGTGCTCAGATTGGCGGAGAACAGCAGCAGGAACCAGTGGTAGAAGCCATTCCATCCCTCTTCTACTATAGATGAGGCTCTCACCAGAGTCCCTTCCATACCCCGTAACACTGCTCTCTCTCCCCATCCCCCCACTCGTAACAACGGCAGAGTCCCCCTAGTTCTCACCTTCCACCCTACAAGCCGTCACGTACAACAAATAATCCTCCGTCGTTTCGCCCGCTCCAACGTGACCCCACCACTCGCCACATCTTCCCATCTCCTCCTCTGTCTGCTTTCTGCAGAGACCGCTCCCTCTGTAACTCCCTTGTCAATTTGTCCCTTCCCACCCGAACCACCCCCTCTCCGGGCACTTTCCCTTGCAACCGCAAGAAATGTTACACCTGTCGCTTTACCTTCCCCATTGATTCCATTGGGGGAGAGGACCCAAGCAGTCTTTCCAGGTGTGACAGAGATTCACCAGCACCTCCTCCAACCTCATCTATAGCATCCGCTGCTCTAGATTTCAGCTGATCTGCATCGGTGAGACCAAGCGTAGGCTTGGTGATCGCTTCGCCGAACACCTCCGCTCGGTTCGAAATAACTAACCTGATCTCCCGGTGGCTCAGCACTTCAACTCCACCTCCCATTCCGAATCTGACCTTTCATGTATCAAATGTCGGGCCTCCTCCATGGTCAGAGTGAGGACCATCGGAAATTGGCCGAGCAGCACCTCATATTTCCCTTGGGCAGTTTGTACCCCAGCGGTATGAACATTGACTTCTTTAATTTCAGGTTGTCCTTACTGTCTCCTCCCCTTCTCAGCTCTTCCTCGAGCCCTCTGGCTCCTCCTCTTCCTTTCTTCTTCCCGCCCCCCACCCTCACATCAGTCTGAAGAAGGGTTTCGGCCCGAAACGTTGCCTATTTCCTTTGATCCATAGATGCTGCCTCACATGCTGAGTTTCTCCAGCATTTTTGTCTACTTTCGATTTTACCGCATCTGCAGTTCCTTCTTAAACATGTTTTATTCTCTGTGGGAAAAGGTTAGCATAGCAAAATGTATGGATGATGACATTTGACATTTTATCAGGTAAGTGGATGGCTCGATTGTAATCATGTATTGTTTTTCTGCTGACTGGTTAGCAGGCAACAAAAGCTTCTCCTGATACCTTGGTACACCTGACAATAAACTGAACTCAGACTCAGACAATTTAAAACCCAAAATGCTGGAGTAACTCAACGAGTCAGGCAGCATCTTTGGAGGAGAATCATTGACGTGAGAAGTTAACTGTTTCCTTGACAGCAAAAAAAATCCTTTTATATATAAGAATTGTATTTGTTATCATTGGCAACCAATGGGGCTAAAAATGTGATCAATTTTACCTGTCTGAGTCGTCCAGAACCTGCTGTGCGTTATAGCTCCAGGGGCCATGGTTCAATCCTTAACTCTAGATCTATCTGGGCAGATAGGCAATGTTTTCGGCTGGGATCCTTCTTCAGACTTTGTCCTAACCTGAAAGGTCATCTATCCATGTCCTCCACAGATAACGCCTGACCCGCTGAGTCCCTCCAGCACTTTGTGTTTTACTCAAGATTCCAGCATCTGTAGTTCCTTGTGTCTCAACCCATAGTTTGTTGGCCAATTCCAGAAAATATTGGCTGCACCCTCTCGGAGGTATTCTCTTTATCTTAGCCAGTCCTTAGCTCTCCACCCTTCAACTTAACACCGACTTGTTCTCCCGCTATTCCAGTTCAGATGAAGGGCTTTAAATCTGAAACGTGAATTATTTATCTTTCCGCAGATGCTGGGCATTCTGTTCATACTTCATATTTCCAGTGCCGGCAGTTTTTATGAATTTCATTCCTGGCAATTAATTCAGTGTGTGATAAAATTAACCATTTTTAAATTAAATTAAATAATTAAAAAAGTGGAAGGAAATTTAAGAACATAGAACAGTACAGCAAAGGACCAGCCCCTTATGCCGACAATGTCTGCGCTGAACATGAATGCCAAGTCCAATTCTTACCCGCCTGCACATGATCCATATCCCTCCATTCCTTGCACACCCATGTGTCTATATAAAAGCCTTTTGAATGCCACCATGGTACCTGCCTCCACCACCACCCTCGATAGTGCATACCAGCCACCAACCACTCTCTGTGTAAAAAACGCCGCACACATCCTCTTTAAACTTGGCCCTTCCCGCTTTAGAGCCATGCTCTCCAGTCTTGGACACTTCCACCCTATGAGAAAGGTTCTGACTGTCTACCACATCTATGCTTCTCTTACGAGAGCAACCAGAGGTTACAAAGGAAACCCAGGGGGCCATGAAGCAAAACTCTGCACAGAAATATCCCGAGACTGGGATTGAACCCTGGCACCCTGAGCTCTAATGCACAGCAAGTTCTGAACTATTCGGATCGTTAATATTGACCACGTTTTCAGCCACATTGGCTGCCAATAATAACAAATATAATTCTTACATTTAAATATTCTGCAGGCAATGAAACAGTTAACCTCTCATGTCAATGACTCTTTATCAATCACATATATTTTAATCAAGAGCTATTCTTCCTTAACAAATCAGTCACGATTAAAAAAACATATATGCCTGGGCATGTAATATCTTTCTGGTGTTGCATATCGTTGCCAGAGAACAAAGAGTTGGAGAATTATTTTATTGACTGTTTTTGTGATCTCAGCTCAGTAGGAATTCTGTCCAAGCGCAAATTGGCACAAAACACTGACATTTGTACTTCTGGCATCTTTGCTCCTCTGGTTGTAAGTGCCATTTGGTGTTGAACGACAAGTACTCAGCTTATCTCCTTGGGCGAACAAAGTATCTGTTGGAAACCAGACATCTTTGTTCCCCTGGATTCAAATCAGTTCGAATTGAGCAGGGTAAGGATAAATAAAAATACAGTTTCCCAACACAATGACCAAAGTAATCCACTGATCTTGAGCTCCCTGCAGCATGTTTTTACGCATGTTATTTTAGCGATGCTAATTCGAAGAGTTTAAGTCTATTATATACTAATAGAAAATGTGCTGCATTAGTTACACAGTACTGACTTGTGACAGTAAATATAAAGTTTCAAAGCAGACGTGGGCAGAATGCAGATATTTATTTGCTTGGCGATGATGTGCTATTCATTTTGCAACTTACATATTTTTTCAAAAGACTCCATTGAAAGATTTAAACTTAATATCAGCCTGAGGGAACTTATTGGAAAGATTTACATGACTTTGCTCCATAAGTGGATTAAGGAAAATCTGGCACTGTAATTGAAACTGTTCCACCAGAAATAAGCAGAACTGTAAGCAGAAATGTAACATACCATTAGAAAGATCAGTAGGAGAATTGTAATTCTCCATCTTCAACATCCTAACCCTACCCCAAACCCTACTTGTATCGTTTACGTTGAGGAAGGATGTGCTTACGAGAATGATCCCAGGAGTGAGCGTTTGACGGCTCTGGACCTCTTGTAGCTGGAGTTTAGAAGGATGAGGGGGTTGTCACTGAATATTACCGAATAGTGAAAGACCTGGATAGAGTGGATGTGGAGAGGATGTTTCCACTAGTGGGAGCGTCTAGGACCAGAGGTCATACCCTCAGAATTAAAGAACGTTCCTTTAGGAAGATGACGAGGATTTGCTTCAGTCAGAGGGTGGTGAATCTGTGGAATTCATTGCCACACAAAGCTGTGGAAACCAAGTCAATGGATATTTTTAAGGCAGAGATAGATAGATTCAGGATTAGTACGGATGTCGGGGGTTATGGGGAGAAGGCAGGAGAATGGAGTTTTAGAGGGAAAGATTAATCAGGGTTGAGATGGAAAGATTATAATATAGGTATCAGCCATGATTGGCTGAGCATCTGCCCTACCCCGCGCAATTTTGGCGCTGTTTAGTCGACTTGATGGGCCTAGTAAATCAATGGAAAATCGCTGGCGCTAATTCTGCTCCTATCACTTCGCATGGGTTTTATATGAACATAAAGGTACATTTTTATAAATGACTCCATGCAGAAGAGTATCTCCCCAAAGTAGTTCAAACCAGCGCGTACTATAGGAACCCACTGGATATGAAGACGAAACACTAAGATAGACGGAAAGATTACATTTATGTAATGCCATTGGACACTTGGCTATTTAAAAATGTTAGAAATGGATAGATGTTTAGATCTAGTAATTGAAGTTTGAAATTAGCCACCATCCAAGTACTTATTTATATATTTGTTTCAGAATGGTTCGATCTATGTAGTCAATGTTTTAAGGATCTGGAAGAACTACAAAGACATGATAACTTTTTTTACTTGTAGATCTTTAAACAAGATCTGATGGGACCTTCAAAGAGCAATATCTATAGAAACAGGTTGATATAGTTGGATATGGCAGAGTTGACCTTCTTGCTCTGTTGTGGCAACACCTCCAGACCTCTCCCCAACACCCCAAAGGTTAAAAGACTAAACTGGTGGGAACCCCCCAGGAATCCCAACACCAGTAGATTTGATACCAGGTGACAGGAAAGGAACACCAGATATATGGAGAAACATTAAGATCAATGGCAATAGGCCCTACCATCTATTTGCCTTGTTATTTGTGCTCAGATTGGCGGAGAACAGCAGCAGGAACCAGTGGTAGAAGCCATTCCATCCCTCCTTTTCTTGTATTTGAAACATTCCATTTAGTTTAGTACATGGAGGTTCTACCACAGGAAGCAGCTATTTCAGATTTTAATGATGTCTAACAAGATTCTCATTAGCAAGAACTGAACACATCAGCAGTTTAAAGATGAATGTTTAAGCAAAACGTTATCCTCGTCACTCCCTTGTGAAGTTTGTAGTTTGATTTTAATTTATGGTAGAAAATAGGATGTGAGCTACCTACAGTAAATACTCCTAACCAAGGGAATATAATAACTTGTTTTCCTATGTTTAGTGTAGTTTACAGATACAGCGTGGAAACAGACCCTTCAGCCCACCGAACCCGCACCAACCAGCGATTCTTCCATATTAATACTATGCTTCATATTCTAGGGACAATTTTACATTTTTCCCAAGCCAATATACATACCCGTTCGTCTTTGGAGTGTGGTAGGAAACAGAAGATCTCGGAGAAAACCCACGCAGTCACGGGGAGAACGTACAAACTCCGTACAGACAGCACCCATAGTCGGGATCGAACCCGGGTCTCCAGGGCTGCAAGCACTGTAAGGCATCAACTCTACCGCTGTGCTGCCCATGTCATATGTCATTTGACCATGTTTAAAATAGGTAATCAGTAATAAACAATGTTAAAAATAACAATTTATTCTGAACATTCTGAGGGCCCTTGGGTCATTTTTGACCCATTGGCACACAAATAATCCTTTTCGCCCACATCTTACATAGAAACATAGAAACATAGAAATTAGGTGCAGGAGTAGGCCATTCGGCCCTTCGAGCCTGCACCGCCATTCAATATGACCATGGCTGATCATCCAACTCAGTATCCCGTACCTGCCTTCTCTCCATACCCACTGATCCCCTTAGCCACAAGGGCCACATCTAATTCCCTCTTAAATATAGCCAATGAACTGGCCTCAACTACCCTCTGTGGCAGAGAGTTCCAGAGATTCACCACTCTCTGTGTGAAAAAAGTTCTCATCTCGGTTTTAAAGGATTTCCCCCTTATCCTTAAGCTGTGACCCCTTGTCCTGGACTTCCCTAACATCGGGAACAATCTCGGAGCCATTTCAAGGAGCCATTTCACTGTTACATTATTTCATCAGGTTGATTTACTGTGAGGACTCATTAATTATTTATGATATTTATAGGGCCACGCGTTGAGATTGGATCACAGAAAGAATCTTAACAGTCTCGTGCTGACGTGTACACTCCAGATAGCTCCCTTCCCACCTTACCTGCGACCAACGTTAACAGATCCTTGCTTTCCCTCCCCTGTGGAAATAGACCCTTGACCTGCGGTTCAACTCTACTTCTGCACGTGCTAACAGGCATCACATTCGACCCATTCTGATTGAAGAAAACCTCCTCTGAATTCCTTACTGGGTTTGTTGGTGAATATCACGCATGTATGTTTCAGTAAGTGTCATCCGCTTGGGGAGCTTACAGTCTCATGGGATGAACATTGAATTCTCCAGTTTTGAGTAATATTCAATGATTCAATTATTCTCTATTGTCACGTGTACCTAGGTGCAGAGAATTCTTTGTTTTTGCACACAATCCGGTAAAATCATCCAGCAAACCTCACCTGAATATCGGGCCTCCGTAGAGGCAATTGCGGTGGCCTCAATAGGCCTGACTTTGGGTGAACTTGGGGTTGGGGACTGGACATTGTGCCTTCCCCCACAGTGGTATCCATTGTGGGGGGATGATTTTTTTGTCTGTACGTAATCCTGTTAGTCTTTGTCCAAGATGGCTGTCGTGAAGGGAGAGTGGACGCTGGCGCGCTTTAGCTGCCGCTGTTCTCTCTTCACATTGTGTTTCGATTTTTTGTTTTTGAACTGAATTCTGTTTTTAATTTGTGTTTCTGTGATGTCTTTTTTATTTATTTTATTCTGATTATATGTTTTTTATTCCTGTTAATCTCTGTAAGGTGTCCTTGAGATGTCTGAAAGGCGCCCAAAAATAAAATTTATTATTATTATTATTACCTAGGCAGTACACAAAGAGTCATCACATTTCTGGTGCTGGAAGAGTTTCAGAAGTTCTTTGTACGGTTTTATCTTCTCGTGACGCTAAAGCAGGCTTTCCTCCACCATTGTCCGCAGGTGACCCACCCAGTCCCTCTTAGTTCTCGACACCTCCCCACCAGGTCCCCCCTTACCGCTCCCTATTACTCTCTTATTCTCCCCGTTATCCCTCCCTCCAGCTCTACATTTCACTCCTTCTCTACTTTCCTTATCTGACGCCCCTTGTCTTCTCCTTTAAACCTCGAGCCTTTGTCACTGTCTCCACCCAGATACCAATCCCCACCCACTCTACCCACCTGTATCATTTGCCAGGCCTTGCCCTACCTCTGCCTCTCTTTCCCAGCTTTCTCCCATTTCTCCATCAGTCCAAAGAAGTGGCCTGACTGAAATATCATCTGTCCACTCCCTTCACAGATGCTGCCTGATCTGCAGAGTTCCCCCGACACTTTGTTTTTTTTCTCTCAGGATTCCAGAATCTGCAGTTGCTTGTGTCTCTGCCGTGCATGTATGTTTACTGGTTTTGGACCATTATGTGATCAAGGATGTGCTGCTGTTCTTCAACACAAGGCCTATCCTTCACCCTCCAAAGCAAAATCTTCAACTCACTTCGCTGCTAATTAATGAAATCCTTTATTAATAACTTCACTTGATTGCAATTATACTCTGCATTTAAACTATTGCACAGACTCTGATACTAAAATGTATTTTGCTGTTGCTAATGTGAAGTTGCAGAGGAATCTTGCATTTCTCATTTATTTATACATCTCACTTCAGCCATTACGTGAAACAGATGTGGCTAGCATTGCTCAATAACGCGATTTTTAGAATGGCATCTTTAGCACTAAACATAAATGGAAACACAGAAATAATCACCATCTTTATCGATTTGAAAGCTGTCTTGTTACAGCAACTTAAACCAGTATCAAGGCTTTAATGTGATAAATATACAGAATCCTACTACAAACAAACTCTGAATATAGTAATCCACACTCTGATGCCATAGAGTTTGAGTTCAAAATCAATAAAAATGAGTGCTGCTGTTGGGGAACGCATTACAGTATAACAATTTAACTTGGAGGTTGGCAGAGTGGTGCAGCTGATCGAGCTGTGCCTCACAGTATCAGAGATCTGGGTTCAATCCTTACCTCAGGTGCTGTCTGTGTGGAGTTTGCACGTTCTCTCTATGATCGATTGGGTTTCTTCCAGGTGCTCTAGATTCCTCACACATCACAGTGATGTGCAGGCTTGTCGGTTAATTGGTCTCTGCAAACAGCCTCCACTCTGTTGGGAGTGGATATGAAAGTGGGATAACACGGAGCGAGTGTGAACAGGTGATCCTTGATCGCCGTGGAGCTGAAGGGCCTGTTTCTGCGTTTTTATCTTTCAATCAATCGACAGAATTGAACTCCAGGTCTTTTGATGGGTTTTGCTTTTTAGATAAATAGTAAGTAATTGAGCATTAATTTGTAACAATGCAAAAGGGAAAAAGAACATTAATATTTTTAATTTATGCCTTGCATAATTATAGCTTGCAATTAAATCAGAATTAATGAATACTAATTTACACAAAAACATACATGAATAAAAAGATGCATGGAAAACCGAAAGGTGAAGTACTAATAATATTCAATAAACATAAAAGGTGTTAGACCAATGTACAAGATATATGTGCAATATAGTGGATACATAAACCTCTTTGGCTCGAGATATTAAAATAAATTAGATACTTGTGGATGTATTCATTGATATTTCTTTCCAAAGTGACTTTGATTTTGGAATTGTTTCCTTGGTTTGCAATGCTGCAAATGTTGCTCCATCATTTAATGAAGAGATGAACGAGCAAATTATAGGCATGTTGTTCTAGTTTCTATAGTGTGAGAATTATTCGAGTCAGCTTTTACAGAAACTGTGGCCAACCATTTGAGATGTGAAGATTTCAGCAAGCACGAGGGTGGGATGTTAATGGGTAAACCATTTCCGATGAACTAAATTGACACAGGGTTAGGGTTAGACGTTGAGACGTTGGAGATACTGTGGGGAAACGGGTCCTTTGGCCCACTGAATTCATCCCGTGCACCAACACTATCCTACACACTAGCACGATTTACAATTTTATCAAAGCTAATTAACCTCTAAACCCAGACGTCTTTGGAATGTGGGAGGAAACCGGAGCACCCAGAGAAAACCCATACAGCCACAGGGAGTATATACAAACTTTATACAGACAGCACCCAAAGACAGCGAACCTGTGTTCTCTGGCGCTGTAAGGCTGCGCCACCATACTACCCCTTTAGGACCAGAGCCTGGGCCTTCACAGGACACCTGAGCGTTGCTTCATTATTTAATGGATCCTGCACTGGGAACTCACCTAGAGTAGGTCCTCATTAAGTTATGCATTGGTCATAAGCCTGACTATTCCTCTCATCTGCTACTCCGCCCCCCCCTCCCCCTTCTCAATGCCATCCCATGAGACTCACAAAGCATAATCTGCTTCTCATGCATACTCCCTGATCTCAGTGCACGTGAAGGAAAGGCCATTTTTTTACTGCACAAAATTTGCTCATTTGTGCACAGCTCGTGCTATATAATATTTTGCAGCATTAGATACATGGGATACCAGTTATTAACCTGGAATGCAACACCAATTAAATAACATATCTTTCCAGGCACCAAACAATTCTGAGCCAATATTTTTGAAGTCTCCATTTTATGACATGAGTGAATGAAATCCAAATAGTATATCTCTCCTTCCAGGCAAGCCTAGTTGATTGATGCTGTATTAGCAATGATCACATGTTTAACAGACCTGACTTTGTGTGGCCATTTCAGTGAGCAGCTAATGTGCAATTGCAGCAAAGGCACTTTGGCCTTCATCAGTCAGTGTATTGAGTATAGAAGTTGGGAGGTCATGTTGCAGTTATATAAGACGTTGGTGAGACCGCATTTAGAATATTGTGTTCTGTTCTGGGCACCATGTTATAGGAATAATATTGTCAAGCTTGAAAGGGTTCAGAAAAGATTTACGAGAATGTTGCCAGGACTAGAGGGCAGGGCCTGCTTTAGGAGGTGCGGGGCCCAATTGGGAATAATTTTGGTGAGCCCCAGGTTCCCAGCCAAGATCTGTAGAATCATAGAAATACAAATAAAGTCGATTATAGATTTTATATCTCTATGGTAGAATGGAAAGTAATCAAAATGTGCGCTTAAAAAGTGCCTGCGAATTAATGGACCAAATAGATCTAAGCTACATTTTAATATAAAATTGCATACATTTAAACCTACAAGTAACAAACAAATTGTGTAGATCACCTCTGGAAAGTACATAGTTACAATACCACTTTTTTTAGTGACTGTGAAATGAATTTTTTTTTTAACTAGATCCTGGAAAACCAATAACTATTGGCGAAATACCAGTCCAGACATTAAGGATGGGGTAGAAGCCCAAAGGGTAGGATGTGGCTGAAGCCCAAAATTGAATGCCTGGACTGGTTTTACGCCAATAGTTATTGGTTTCCAGGATCTAGTTAAAGTTTTATTTTTATTTCACAGTCATTAAAGTGGTATTGTAACTATGTACTTTTCAATGATGATCTAGACATTGTGTTTGTTACATGTAGGTACATGTGTGCAAATTTATATTAAAATGTAGCTTAGATCTGTTTGGTCCATTAATTTGCAGGCACTTTTTAAGCGCACATTTTGATTACCTTCCATTCTACCATAGAGATATAAAGTCTATAATAGACTTTATTTGTATTTCTATAATTCTACAGGCCTTGGCTGGGAACCTGGGGCTCACCAAAATTGTTCCCAATTTGGGCCCCGCACCTCCTAAGGCCGGCCCTGCAAACACACACACACACATCGCAAAGTCGGGGGTCAGGGAATGGTCGGTTTGTGTGTGTGTGCCCCAGCTATAACTATAAACAGATAACTATTTTAAAGTCTTATAATTTGCTTAATACAATTAAAGAATTGTTTTTTGTTTAATGTTTGTGTAAAATGTTCCTTCCTTTTTTAAGTCTAGGTGTAAATTCCAATCTGTATTTTGATTTGAGTAATATATTTCAGAAGTTGATTATAAATTGTGCTGTTATTTCCTGGTTTTCTGCCCGTGTGATTTCTTCAGTGTGTGTGAATGGCTCCTTGGCATGTTTGATGACATTACTGTTGTGAATGTGGTGAGTGTCCTGGAACTGGTGTGGAGAGTCATGGATGGACACTGGGAAAAATGTCTCAGACTAGATCAGATGTGAAAGCACCATTGCATTGCTTACTGTACAACTGCAAAAGTCCAGCTTTTATGTTTGGGTCATACAACATAGGTCAGGAGAGCACAGGAGCAGGTCCTTCAGCCCATGATGCCTGTACTGTCAATGATACCAACTAAAACTATCAGGCAATGTCCAAGATGTCATCTTTAAACTGAGGCCTGGTCTCCATATATAAAAGACTCCATCTGAAGCACATCCAGGAATTTGTTGCAGATGCAAGGAACTGCAGATGCTGGAATCCTTGAACTAAAGAAGGGTCTCGACGCAAAACATTGTCTGTCCATTCCCTCCACTAGCCCACTGAGTTCCTCCAGCATTTTGTGTTTTGCTCAGGAGTTCCTTTTGTTGGCCTGACCGATTAGCGACATTGACTATCATGAATGATCCAGTGATCGTCGCTGTCCTAATTTGGGGAAATTGCCTTGCATTCGTTGATCTCAAGTTTATTTGGATTGGTTTCCAGGATTGTTTGATCTGTCAGGTGTTCAAATAGGATGAAATTGGAGAATAGTTTGTGAAATGTGTAGGGAGGAACCGCAGATGCTAGTTCAAACCGAAGACACACACAAAAGGCTGGAGTCGTCGGACTAGTTTTACAGCCGTCCTCTTTCTGTGCATTCTTTATCATCTATCAACAATGGCCTATTGTGTGCCACACATTTCCTTGATTATCATTGGTTTTTACGTGTCTTCCATTAATTTTCTCCTAAATACTGTCCATTACTCTCTGTTCCCCTCTCCCCTGCTTCTCAGTCTGAAGAAGGTCTCGACCCAAAACATGCCTATTCCATTTCTCCAGAGATGCTGTCTGTCCCGAATAGTTTGTGAAGCCTTACTGTTGGATGCCAAGTAGACACAGCATGTGGGTTTACCGAGTTATCTCATCTTCATGGCCGAGAAGCTTTTCACACTATTGAGGCTATTTCATGTAAAATAGCCACTCCTGCTTGTTGAGGGGGTAAGTAGCAGATGGAGCACAGAGCCAGTGCCTTCTGAATGGTGGGAGAAAGCAAAAGAGGAGCAGCTTATATAATCATCAAACCCAGATAGAATCTGATATTTGTGAGACATCTTTTACCTTGTCAAAGCAAACGTCAACAAAATTATTATTTTGCTTGGTACAGGGCTATTAATCAAGAGCAGGGATTAGTTATTAAAATAGTTTAACATGTCATTGTGTTACATTTACTCTCTCGCTCGGCATGCTCATTGGTGATAATGAGAAATCAATCATGACCTTCTCTGAGCCTGTTGTGGAAAGCCGACAAAGGCTTGTGATCTGAGATTTCAAAGTACCTTGTGTGAACATCAGACACAGGTTATTGGGAAGCAAAGGAGAAATGTCAGACAAGGGTAAAGAGAGAATTTAAATAAGTCAAAGCTGAATCCTTCAAATCGACTGGGTGACAAATAACAACAAATCCCCTTTTATTTAACAGCATGGCTTTCCGTTTGTTGCCTCAGGATTTGCCTATTCCAATCTATGCCCGGCCAGCCTTCCATGTTTAGTTTAGTTTTGTGTGTTTGATTGCTTTCCATTTAACTAAAAAACTATCAAACCCAGTGAAGATCAATGTTATGTACTGATTGATTTGAATGAAAGATACAGGATCGGCCAACTGACTCCATGTTGACCATTGATCACCTCTTCACAATAGTTCCATGTTATCCCACTTGCTCATCCACTCCAGACACATGAAGGGGCAGTTTAAAAAAAACCCCAGGACAATTAACCTATAAACTCGCTCATCTTTGGGATGTGAGAGGAAACCCGAGCACCCAGCGGAAACCCACGCAGTCACCGCGAGAACGTGCAAACTTCAGGTCGAAGATCCCTTGTCAGACCATAGACAAACAATTTCTAAACTTACTTTTATCCTTTTTCTGCCTCTCTTCCACAGTTCTGACATAGGGATCTTCAACCAGAAACATTATTTTTCTTTCCACAACTGCTGCATGGTGAGGTGTATTTTTTATAGGTTCATAAATTCATGTTATAAGAGCAGCATCAGGCCATTTAGCATTCAATCACGGCTGATCTATTGTTTCCTCTCAAACCTAATCCCTGACACCCATACTAATCAATAATCTGTCAATCACCACCTTCATATCCATTGACTTGGCCTCCACAGCCATCTGTGGCAATGAATTCCTCAGATTCACCACCCTCTGAGTAAAATAAAAATCCTCATTATCTCCTTTCTAAAGGTACATCCTTTCAGTCTAAGGCCATGACCTCTGGTCCTAAACACTCTCCACATCCATTCTCTCCAGCAATGTCAGTCTGAAGAAGAGTCCCGACTCAACATGTCATCTATCTATTCCCTCCACTCACCTGATCCACTGAGTTACTCCAGTATTTTGTGTTTTGCTCATGATCCCAGCAACTGCAGTTCTTTGTGTCTCCAATGTCATAGATGAATGATCTATAATGGGATTTAAGAGGCTTTTGTATAGGCACATGGATATGCAAGGCATGGAGGGATATGGATCACGTGCAGGCACAGGAGGTTAGTTTCATTTGGCAGGTAGGCGGCGCGGCTCTGGCCAGCAGCGGCCTCTGCAGTCTGTCCGCGTTTTTATTATTTTCTGTCTGTGTTTTAATGTAGTTTTTGTTATTTTTTGTTGGGGTGTGTGTGTGGGGGGGTGGGGAGGGGGGGGGAAACTTTTTTAATCTCTCCCTGCACTGGAGACCCGACCTTTTCTCGTCGGGTTTCCGTTGTCGTTGGGGCCGCAACGAGGAGCGGCCTCCAACAGGAAGAAGCCGGGGACTCTGGTGCTACAACTCACCGTCGCCGTCGCGGGGCTGGCCGAGTCCGGAGCGGTTGGAGCGGTGGAGGAGTGCTGCTGCTGCTGCTGCTGCTGCTGCCGATGCCGCTGCTGAGTCGGAGGCTGCTGCTGCGGGTCTGCGGACGACGGCACCGGGAGCCCGCGGCTCCCTGGAGGGAGACCGCTTTTCGGGGCTCCTGCAACGGCGAATTCTCCCGCCCGAGTTGCGGGGTCGAAGAGCTCACTACACCGCCCCGCGCGACTGGAATGGCCGCGGGACTTTACGAGCGCACACCGGGGGCTCCAACACCAAGACCCGGTGTGCGACCTCGCACCACCCGGCGTGGCTTCAATGGCCGCGGGACAATCGCCATCGCCAGCTGGGGGCTTTGACTTTGACATCGGGGGGGGAGAGTGCAGTGGAGAGATAAGTTTTTTTTGGCCTTCCATCACAGCTATGTGATGGATGTTTATGTAAAATGTAATTATGTTGTGTCTGGGGTCTATTTGTGTGTAATGCATGGCTGCAGAAACGGCATTTCGTTTGGACCTCCAGGGGTCCAAATGACAATTAAATTGACTCTGACTCTGACTCTGACTCTGACTCTGGCATCATGTTCAGCATGGACATTGTGGGCCAAAGGGCCTGTAATAGTGCTGTACTGTTCTGTGTTCGTATTGCACTGCAATATTTTTACTTTAACAATGCAATTGTTGAAGCTGGAGATATTTGTTCCCCATTGTGTACTTCTCTTTCGAATAATGCTGCATGCCTCTTGTGGTCTGAGGAATCTAAAGAATTGGTCTAGAAATTCTCATCAAGTTATTTGTGTAAGGTAAAATTGTACCTTATTGGAAAAAGAATGGACTGGTGTTCAGTGATTTTTTATCTCTGTCTGAGCTGCAGTTATAAATCAGATGCGGAGTCAGCAGACGATGGCTATTTTTGTTTTACATGCACCGATATTATTGTGAAGTGCAGTAGCTCAACAGTGAAACTACTCTGCGGGCCTGACTTGTCTTATTAACTCACTCTCAAACAAACTCTATAGTATTCTTGTTCAATTCTTGCTATAGAGGGAGTGCAGCGCAGGTTCATCAGGTTAATTCCCGGGATGGTGGGACAGACATATGATGAAAGAATGGATCGACTGGGCTTGTATTCGCTGGAATTTAGAAGGATAAGAGGGGATCTTATAGAAACTTGAAAAATTCTTAAGGTATTGGACAGTCTTGATGCAGGAAAAATGTTCCCGATGTTGGGGGAGTCCAGAACCAGGGGTCACAGTATACTGACATACGGAAAAGCTTTTCCACCCAGCGAGTTGCAAATCTGTGGAATTCTCTGCCACAGAAGGCAGTGGAAGCCAATTGACTGGATGTTTTCAAGAGATAATTTATTCTTTTCATATTCAATCGGCTTTACTATAAATGTGAAACTTCTGAACCATTTAAAACACCATCACCAATCTTTCACTTATTTCATAATCCTTGTGATGTTTATTTCTTTTGACATTATTTTAGACTTTACAGATACAGTGCGGAAACAGGCCCTTTGGCCCAATTAGTCCGTGATCACCCCATACACGAGCACTATCCACACACTAGGAACAACTTACAATTTTACCGAAGCCAATTAACCTACAAACCTTAACATCGTTGGAGTGTGGGAGAAAACCGGAGGACCTGGAGAAAACCCACGTGGTCACAGGGAAAACATACAAACTCAGTACAGACAGCACCTGTGGTCAGGATCGAACCCGGATCTCTGGCGCTGTGAGGCAACAACTCTACCACTGCGCCACTGTGACGTCCTGAGCCTTTAACGAGCTTTCAGCTTGTTTTTTTCCAAAGACAAAAAAGATCTTCCTCCACCAGATCGCCTGATGAAACAGATTTTAGGTTGGTTTCGAGATGCAGCATGGAAACAGGCCATTCAGTCGACCGAGTTCACATCACCCATCATTCACTCGTTCACACTAGTTCTACATTATCCCACTTTTGCACCCATTTCCTCCACATTAGGGCTAATTTCACAGAGGCCAATTAACCTGCAAATTCGCATGTCTTTGGGATGTAGGATGGAAACTGGAGTACCCGGAGTAAACCCACACTTTCACAGGGACAATATACAAACTCTGCACAAACAGCACCAGTAGTCAGGATCGAACCTGGTCTCTGGTGCTGTGAGGCAGCATGAAGAGGTAAATAAGACCTGCTTAGTTGGGACATCTTGGTCAGCATGGACCTTGGACCAAAGGGCCTGTTTGACTCAATGTCTACTTATTTACTTAATGAGTGCTCAGGCTGATGTGAGCATTTTTGTCGGAAGTTGCAATCACTTCGTATTCTTTTTCAACCATATCTACAATTCCTGATAAAACAGCATTTAACAATTTTTTAAACTCTTCACAAAAGAATCAAGCATGAGAAAAATGTAATCCCAACGTCAGTGTTTTCAGATCATTCTTATTGAATTGATCACATTTGTTTAATAGTCCCTGGATGGTCAAATTAAAAGTAGAATATACATGCGTTAGGATGTTGATGATCTGATTAAGATGTAGTTTAATTTGTTGAAATAATCCATATGACAGAATCAAAATATGCTAGTGATCAGATGGACCATTATTGATCAGATGGACCATGATTTAGATTATTTTGTTAGATCCTCACCTTGTGCAAGAGCAATGCTTACGTGCAAAGCCATGAAGCTGGATTTTGGGGAGTGAAGGAAGAAAAACCCAGGAATTGAAGTAAGATAAATGTGTCAGTAAAGGGAAAGAATATAAATAGGTGAAATATGATACAATCATTAAAAAGATTAAAAAGTGATTTTGCTCTCCAGATATGGAACAAAAATAGAAGGAACAGATGGTTTCCATGGTGATTGAAATTTATGAAATAACTAAAATCTATTTTGTACTTTGATGAGGAGGTCACATTGAAAGCCACTTGGAGTCACACATTGAGATTAACTTTTTCATTAGTTATTCATGAAATAGTGATTTCCTTTTAAATTTGCATTTTCTAGCGGACTGAAGATGTTAATATGAACAATATTAAACCAAGCACAGGCTTGGCGATCGCTTCGCCCAACACCTCCGCTCAGTTCGCATTAACCAACCTGATCTCCCAGTGGCTCAGCACTTCAACTCCCCCTCCCATTCTGAATCCGACCTTTCTGTCCTGGGCCTCCTCCAAGGTCAGAGTGAGTCCCACCGCAAATTGGAGGAGCAGCACCTCATATTTTGCTTGGGTAGTTTACACCCCAGCGGTATGAACATTGACCTCCAATTTCAGGTAGTTCTTGCTTTCTCCCTCCTTCCCCTCCCCTTCCCAGCTCTCCCACAGCCTACTGTCTCCGCCTCTTCCTTTCTTCCTCCCGCCCCCCTCCCCCCCAACCCCACATCAATCTGAAAAAGTTTCTCGACCCGAAACGTCACCCATTCCTTCGCTTCATAGATGCTGCCTCACCTGCTGAGTTTCTCCAGCTTTTTGTTTACCTTCGACTTTTCCAGCATCTGCAGTTCTTTCTTAAATATTAAACAAGTATCACATGTGTCGGATCTAAAAAAGAATATTTAAAAATGTCAAGGTTTAGTTCACTTCAAGCTGCAGAAACAAGGAACTGCAGATGCTGGTTTGCACAAAAGGACACAAAGTGCTGGAGATTAATTAAAAATGTCAAACATGGACAGGTAACGTTTTAGCCCTTTCACTTCAAGCTGCAGAAAACAAGGAACTGAGCAGATGCTACAGTTTGCCTGGCAAAGAGTCAAGCTGACACCCTTAATTGTGGCTGGAGAAACTCAATGGTTCACCTCCCACATTCCCCCCGACAAAGCATCTCTGGAGAATACAGGAAACCAGGTAACGGGGATTAGAGGAACCCTCTTCTCAGATACCTCCCTTAGATGAAGGGGGGGTTGTGTATTCTCAACCCAAAACATCACCTGTCCCTTTATTCCTTCCAGATACATTGTGTCTTCCCTCCTATTGAGTTGTTCCAGCAAGCCAGCAGCACTTATGTCCTTTGTTTCGTTTCACCTGGCCAACCATTTTGTCTGCTTCTTATAGCATTCAAGTTCCCAGTCCCACAAAATAACCTGTCCATTCCTTCCAGATATGTTGTCTGGCCTATTGAGTTAAACCAGCACTTTGTGTCGTTTCACGTTAGTGCTTCCATTTCAAGTTCCCATACAAAATAATTCTCATTTAAGCTTCTGATTCTAAAACATCCAATTTATTGAAGAACGGTCGATATTGAAATAAATAAGCATAAATGTTACAGAAACAAAACCTGAAAAAGAAAGGAACACTCCACAGATAAGACAGCATTTGTGGAAAGAGAAAGAGTTAATGTTTCAAGTTGAAGACCCTTTGTCAGATTGGGAAAAAGAGAACATGTTAATTTTAAGTTAAGAGTTCATGGGTGTGGGATGGATAGGACAAAGGGAAGATCACTGATAGGGTGAAGCTAGGATTGCTGTGGGGAAAGATGTGCAGTAAATTAAGCTCATCTGGTCTACCCTTAAATTTACCAACACACTCCTACCCCTAGCAGAACTGATCCTTACCTTTAATAACTTCTCCTTTGACTCCTTCCGCTTCTTCCAAATCCAAATTATGGGCACCCGCATGGGCCCCAGCTTTACCTGCCTCTTTGTATGGTACATCGAACATTCACTGTTCCAGGCTACACTGGCCCTATCCCCGAACTCTACCTCTGCTACATTGACAACTGCATCAGTGCTACCTCCTACACCATGAAGAACTCACTGACTTCATTACCTTTGCTACTAATTTCCAACCTGCATCAAAATTCACTTAGATCATCTCTAACATCGCCCTACCATTTCTTGATCTCACCGTCTCCATCACAGTCAACAGACTATCAACTGACATCGATTATAAACCCACTAACTCCCAGAGGTGAGACCATTCCCTCCGCAACACCTTGGTCAACTCATCTTTTCCCACCCAAACCACCCCCTACCCAGATACTTTACCCTGCAACCGCAGAAGATGCAACACCTGTCCATATACCTCCTACCTCGAATCTGTCCATCTTTACAGGTGAAGCAGAGGTTCACTTGCACCTCCTCCAACCTCATCTACTGTACCCGCTGTTCCAGGTGTGGGCTCCTATATATCGGTGAGACCAAGCGCAGGCTCGTCGATCGTTTAGCTGTAAACCACTGCTCAGTTCGCTTTAACCTACCTGTTCTCCCGATTGCTAAACACTTTAACTCCTCTTCCCATTCCCACACTGCCCTTTCTGTCCTGGGCCTCCTCCATTGTCAGAGTGCAAATTGGAGGAACATCACCTCATATTTCACTTGGGCAACTTACACCCCAGTGGTGTGAACATTGACTTCTCCAACTTCAAGTAACCCTTGCTTTCCCTTCCCCTTCCCAGTTCTCCGATCAGTCTGACTCTCCGACTACATTTTATCTCTGTCTGCTTTGATGTTACTTTCTCCCAGCTAACAATGATCTATTCTGCCCTGGACATTTTAATGATTGTTTTTACTGTATTTTAATGTTGCTGTTTTACCTGCTTTTAACTATTTAGACTGTTTCATCAGGGACTGGATTGTTTTTACTGTTATTATGTGTGAAATGTTTAAGTTTTATGTGCGATGCTCCGGTATTCTCTGGGAAACGTCTTCTCAGTTTGCACTGTACAATTGTTGCTTTGCAAGATGATAATAAAGGTTGATTTGATTTGATTTCTACATTTTCCTGGATTTCTAGCCCTGTTTTCATATCTTCACACTTCCTTTTCGATGTATCTTCCTCCCCCCCGATGTTGGTCTGAAGAAGGATCTCGACCTGAAACATCACCCATTCCTTCTCTCCAGAGATGCTGCCTGTTCCGCTGAGTTACTCCAGAACTTTGTGTCTACCTTCACACACCTGATTGATTCTATGGATAGGCATTCAGTTGCTCTGCGTAGATAGCTGTCAGTTTCCCATTTACATCCATGCTTAAAAGCATTCAAACACATTCATGTGCAAAGGCAATATTTTTCAACACTCCCTACAACCAAATCTGTATTGTTATTTTTGATCTGGAGATACAAGATAAGACCTTAGACAGTTACAGTAGCTCCAATTCTCTTGAAGAAAGGCTGATGTGCCACATTTACCTTTGAATGATACAAATATAATACTCTCCCAGGGCAATAATGTCAGTAGAGATATATCTTTATTATCCATTCATTTCCTTTCACTCCATTTCTCCCCACAGGGACTTAAATAATTGCATTGCCATTTTTTTTCCGATTAGTGTACACACCTAGCATCTGTATCAGAAAAAGATAAAACATTTCAGCTCTCCACAACCTCCTCTGGTCACTGCTACTCTTCTAATTCCACTGAACAGAACAGTAGAGCACAGGAACAGGCCCTTCGGCCCAAAATGGCCGTGCTGAACCTAACGCCAAGGTGATCTATGGAATTAATTGCCACAGAAGGCTGTGGAGCAAAGGTACTGTACACACAGTGTAAGCCTAATATAAAACAGAAGAGGTGGGCTAAACTCAACAGATCACGCAAGATGTGGGGAGAGGGATGGAGTTAATAGTTCATGACCTTCCATCAGAATCTTTTAGACAGCAGCATTTACTACTGATGTGCTTCTTGTTAAACATCACTTTACTCTTTCCCCAGAAATAAAAGTGAGAATAATTACCTTCATTTGGTGCAATGTTCTGAGGCATAGATTATTCTGAGGTATTTCTGCCTTCTCCATGGGAATGCATATGGCAAATTTCCCTGGAGTGATGGTGGAGTGGACGGTGGGATTTACTCCGTCAGTGCGGGTGGACCTAAGTGAGAGGGTCGAAATGAAACCATATAGTTCCTCGTTCTCTCGCCGGCAATCACGTTTCCATTGAATACTTTTAACAATGTGTGAGCGTCCTAGAAAAATGTTGTTTTCAAGTATTTTAATGTGACAGGTACAACTTTATTGAATTCCACCCGAGTAGGGTGCCTTAACAGTCACGTCGCATATGCACATTCATGAGCATGATTCTTTCCATTTCGCAAAGCACTCATCTCCATTTCCACTCTCCTATTTTTCTCTGACTGTGAGGTTTAATGAAAAAATAGATTGCAATAAACTGCAAAATGCATGCAGCATAGATTGAACACTGCAAAACAAACTTAGATCTTCCTTCTTTTTTAATAATTCTTATTCCTTCGCATTTTAAAATGTTTACAATGATTAGTGAAAATATTACTTGCTTAAAAAACCTGGATAGAATGATAACATTGCGAAATTGTAAAATAATCTTGAGTGGGTGGAAATGAATATTAATCATGAAATTAAGTGGATGATACGGATAGAATATGTTGGTACTGCTTCCTTTGGATAAGATGTCAGAAGAGCCTAAATGGAATATAAATGTGTCAATTAAATATTTAAAACATTTATGTTAAGGCCTGAACTCAGAGCTTCCATGGATTTTGAGGAAACAGCAGCAAAGAGAAGCAGGAAAAAGCACTGCTTGGCTCTAGCCCATGGGAGGACAGTTAGAGGTGAGTCAGAGGGGGAAAACGATTTAAAAAGGGTAAATACCTTAGTCTCACACAGGTTAAAGCACAAGCATCTTTATTGTCTAGTTCATCATCACATATGCAGTACATCACACGTTCAGTCTACTGCAGCTACTGAAGACCAGTAGGCGAGTTCTTACACTATAAATCAGATAATTAGGAGAAGTTATAATTACTAAGCATTCTGATTGGCTAACATGCAATAGCCAATCTACATCTCTTCTTGTAGAAATAAAAAAACAACTAAGGCATTTTAAACGATAAGCCGAGTGAATAATAATGGGGTTAAACAAAATCGCCATACCTAATAGGTGGCCTGCTAACCCGGCCGGTCCTCGTACGCTATGGGGCTACCTCATCAACCTTTTCCTCTGAAAAGATGAGGGCTGGGGTAGGTAGAACAGCGGGCGACCCAATTTGTCTCGGTTACAACAGGGGACGCGGGGAGTGGTCTGTCCCTGCATATGTGATGATGAACTAGACAATAAAGATGCTTGTGCTTTAACCTGTGTGAGACTAAGGTATTTACATGGTGTCAGATTACTGGGTCTAACCCTCGTCTGTTTACCACGATTTATTTTGTTTATCAATTTTTATTTGTGAGTGATTTTGATGACATGGCTAACTCCTTTCGAAAGCCAAGTCCGCTTGTATTTGATTCTGACATAGCCGAGCGCTGGCGAATGTTTGAGCGAGACTATGCTCACTATATCCGCATCGTTCACCGAAATGAGCCCGATGATCTGAAAGCATCGCTACTGTTAAATCTAGCGGGTGCGGAAGCAATGATCCGCGCAGCCACCTTTGAATTCACCCCAGCACACCTCGATGCGAACAGTCAGGTACTGGTGCCACTGAAAGACTTCGCTGGCTGAGTTGATGCCGAAGGGCATCCTTAAAAACCTGTAGCGGCCGAATGGTGTGGCAAAGGTTGTTCGGGCAGACGATGCTCGGTCCAGCGGTATTTGCCAGAAAGAGCTTTTGGCATCAATGACTGAGAATACCATTGTATTGCCAATCCGTGCCACAATGTCCTCAGTGGTTCTCATCGGATAGTGTTGCCGATTAATTGCTCTATTTAAATCTTTAGTGTTGATGCAGATCCGTAATTCTTTCTTGTCTTTCTTGGTGGTAACCACCATGGTGGAGACCCAGTCCGAGGGTTCGCTGACCTCGGCAATGACTCCAATTGGAGGAGTGGGTTCGATTCCCACTTCTGACACCATGTAAATACCTTAGGCTCACACAGGTAAAAGCACAAGCATCTTTATTATCTAGTTCATCATCACATATGCAGTACATCACACGTTCAGTCTACTGCAGCTACTGAAGACCGGTAGGCGAGTTCATACACTATCAATCATATAATTAGGCGGAGTTATAATTACTAAGCATTCTGATTGGCTAACAATGGCCAATCTACAAAAAGAGGCAAAACACAGGCAGCCTTAACTCAGAGCTTCCGTGGATTTTGAAGAAACAGCAGCAAAGTGAAGCAGGAAATAGCACTGATTGGCTCTAGCCCGAGTGGGAGGAGAGTTAGAAGTGAGTCAGAGGGGGAAAACAGTTTAAAAAGAGAGGCAAAACACAGGCAGACTTAACTCAGAGATTCCGTAGATTTTGAAGAAACAGCAGCAAAGTGAAGCAGGAAATAGTACTGATTGGCTCTAGCCCGAGTTGGAGGAAAGTTAGAAGTGCGTCAGAGGGGGAAAACAGTTTAAAACTGAGGAATTTGGTTTGTAAATTGGTAAATTAGGCAAGACGGCTCTGAGGGAGCGGCCTTGTGAGTAAAGTATGAGTCTTTGGCTCAAGAGTCTTCGGCGAGGAGGCTGAGGAGAGGAGGCTATGCATAAAGCTCGAGAGGGCGGAACGCGGAGAACACGTGTCTGGGCAGATGAGACAGTGTGAGGTGTGCAAAATGTGGGAGCCCAGGGACACGGATGGAGCCTCTGGCTGCTACAACTGTGGCAAGTGCATCCAGCTTCAGCTCCTAAAGCACCGTGTTGGGGCACTGGAGAAGCAGCTGGATCACCTCAGGGCCATCCTGGAAAACAAGAGTTTCCTGGACAGGACCTACAGTGAGGATGTCACGCCGAGGATACGGGAAGAACCAAGTGTGTGACGGAGAAAAGGGTGGAAATCGTGGAGTGCAGGAGACCCAGGTGGCTGTGCCTAATGAAAATAGGTACGTCCTGTTGGGAACTGTCCGGGGAGACGATGTTTCCAGTCCGAGCGGCGGACACGTCGGTGGCTCCAATCCTAGAGATGGGACTCGACCGGCGAGACCGACATCGGGCAGAGCCCTAGTGGTGGGTGACACCATTGTCCGAAGAGCGGACAGGAGATTCTGTGGTGGCAGACGAGATGCGAGGATGGTCTGTTGACTACCTGGTGCCAGGGTTCAGGATATCACGAGCCAAATTCAGAACATTCGAGAGAGAGAAGGTGAACAGCCGGCAGTAGATGTGCACGTGGGCACAAACGACATCGGGAAGAAGAGGAAGGAGGCTCAGAGAGTTTGGAAGAAGACTAAAATGCCGGACTTCTCGAGTGGTTATCTCTGGATTGCTTCCAGTACCTCATGCGAGTGAGGACAGGAACAGAGAGATAGCGGATCTGAATGTATGGCTGAGCAGGGAGCGAGGATTTAGATTTATAGACTTCTAGGGTGGGGGTGACTTGTACAAAAGGGACGGGTTACACCTTAACTGGAGGGGGACCAATATTCCGGCAGGCAGGTTTGCTAGGGCTACATGTGTGGGTTTAAACTAAATAGTGAGGGGGAGGGATTGAAAAATTGGGAGTATAAAGATGGAGTTGAAGGGGAAGTGGCTACAGGAAGAATCACAAAAGATTCCTGAATTAATGGGAAGGACAGCTTGAGAAGTGACAACAGAGTAAGGTCAAGGCCAATTGTGAGCGGTGCGAGGGGGGAAATGAATACGGAGGTCAAAGTGCTGTATATGAATGCGCGAAGTATAAGGAATAAAGTGGACGAGCTTGAAGCTCAGTTAGAAACTGGCAACTATGATGTTGTGGGAATTACTGAGACGTGGCTGCAAGAGGGCCAGGGCTGGAAACTGAATATTCAAGGGAACACCTCATATCAAAAAGACAGACAGGTGGGCAGAGGGGGTAGGGTTGCTCTGTTGGTGAGGAATGAAATTCCGTCCCTTGCAAGGGGTGACATTGAAACAGGACATGTGGAGTCAGTATGGATAGAACTAAGGAATTGTAAGGGTAAAAATACCCTAATGGAACTAATCTACAGGCCCCCAAACAGTAGCCTGGATATAGGGTGCAAGTTGAATCAGGAGTTAAAATTGGCATGTAGCAAAATAAATGCTGTGGTTGTTATGGGAGATTTCAACATGCAGGTAGACTAAGAAAATCAGGTTGGTACCCAAGAAAGGAACTTTGTAGAGTGCCTTCATGATGGATTCTTAGAACCGCTTGTATTGGAGCCTACCAGGGAGAAGGCAATTCTGGATTTAATGTTATGTAATGAACCGGATTTGATAAAGGACCTCGAGGTGAATGAGCCATTAGGAGGTAGTGACCATAACTACGACGATGGCTGACAAGGGACGTCAGGGACAATATACAATACAATACAATACAATTTAATTTGTTATTTGAACCTCATTGAGTTTCAAATGAAATGTTGTTTCTGCAGTCATATACACAAGAAGAAGACCCAAGACACAACACAATTTACACAGACATCCATAACAGCGCATCTCCTCCTCGCTGTGATGGAAGGCAAAAACTTATCCCTCCCCTGCACTCCCCATTCCCCTCCCGATGTCAGAGTCAAAGCCCCGGCGGGCGATGGTAATTGTCCCGTGGCCATTAACGCCGCGCCGGGTGATGCAAGGCCGCGCTCCGGGTCTTGGTGTTGGAGCCCCCGGCGGGCGCTAGCAAAGTCCCGCAGCCATACCAAGCCGCGCGGGGCGATGATGTAAGGCCCCGCTCCAGGTACTCTTCAACCCCGCAACTCGGGCGGGTGAAGTCGCCGTTGCGGAAGCCCCGAAAAGCGGTCTCCCAGCAGGGACCCGCGGGCTCCCGATATTACTGTCCACCAGACCTGCGGTTGGAGCCTCCGAATCTCCGGGGGTCCGGTCGCAGCAGCGCGCTACCACCGCTCCTCCCGCTCCGAACTCGGCCAGCTCTACGATGGTGAGTAGGTCCGCAGCTCCGCGACTGGAGCCCCAGGTTGTTCCTGCTGGAGGCCGCTCCACGTTGCTCAGCCCCAACGACAACGGAGACCCGACAAGGAAAAGGTCGGGTTCTCCATGCAGGGGAATGATTTTAAAAGTTTCCCCCCATCCCCCGCCCCCCACACACACATACCCCGTCAAAAAAAAAAAAAACTACATTGAAACAAGACAAAAAATAATTTAAAAAAACAGACGGACTGCAGAGGCCGCTGTGACGTGAGCCGCGCCGCCCACCGGAACAAAAATGGCAGGTATTTCTAGGAATAATACAGAAGGTGCAGGATTTTATAAAAATAAAAGAGAAGTACAGCGTAGCAAAGATGAGCGGGAAGCAAGAGGATTGGGTAATATTTAAAGAACAACAGAAGACAATACGGGGAGAAAAGATGAGCTAAGAAGGTAAGCTAGCCAAGAATATAAAGCAGGATAGTAAAAGCTTCTTTAGGTATGTGAAGAGGAGAAAATTAGTTAAGACCAAATTAGTTTGGACCCTTGAAGACCGAAAAAGGTGAATTTATTATGGAGAAGAAGGAAATGGCAGATGAGTAAAGCAGGTACTTTGGATCGGTCTTCACTAAAGAGGACACAAACAATCATCCTGATATAGTAGTGGCCAGAGGATCTGGGGTGACGGAGGAACTGAAGGAAATCCACATTAGGCAGGAAATGGTGTTGGATAGACTGATGGGACTGAAGGCTGATAAATCCCCAGGGCCTGATGGTCTGCAAATCCCAGGGTACTTAAGGAAGTAGCTCTAGATATCGTGGATGCATTGGTGATAATTTTCCAATGTTCTATAGACTCAGGATCAGCTCCTGTGGGTTGGAGGGTAGCTAATGTTATCCCACTTTTTGAGAATGGCAGGAAAGAGAAAACAGGGAATTATAGACCAGTTAGCCTGACATCGGTGGTGGGGATGATGCTGGAGTCAATTATAAAATATGAAATAGCCGAACATTTGGATAGCAGTAACAGGATTGATCCGTATCAGCATGGATTTACGAAGGGGAAAGCATGCTTGACTAATCTTCTGGAGTTGTAACTAGGAAAATGGACAAGGGAGAGCCAGTGGATGTAGTATACCTGGACTTTCAGGAAGCATTTGATATGGTCCCACATAGGAGATTAGTGGGCAAAATTAGGGCACATGGTATTGGGGGTAGAGTGCTGACATGGATAGAGAAGTGGTTGGCAGACAGGAAACAAAGAGTAGGGATTAACGGGTCCTTTTCAGAATGGCAGGCAGTGACTAGTGGGGTACCGCAAGGCTTGGTGCTGGGACCGCAGCTATTTACAATATACATCAACGATTTGGATGAAGGAATTCAAAGTAACATTAGCAAATTTGCAGATGACACAAAGCTGGGTGGCTGTGAGGAGGATGCTATGAGAATGCAGGGTGACTTGGACAGGTTGGGGGAGTGGGCAGATGCAAGGCAGATGAAGTTTAATGCGGATAAATGTGAGGTTATCCACTTAGGTAGCAAAAACAGGAAGGCAGATTACTATCTAAATGGCGTCAAGTTGGGAAAAGGGGAAGTACAACGGGATCTGGGGTCCTTGTTCATCAGTCTATGAAAGTAAGCATGCAGGTACAGCAGGCAGTGAAGAAAGCGAAGGGCATGTTGGCCTTTATAACAAGAGGAATCGAATATAGGAGCAAAGAGGTCCTTCTGCAGTTGTACAGAGCCCTAGTGAGACCACACATGGAGTATTGTGTGCAGTTTTGGTCCCCTAATTTGAGGAAGGACATTCTTGCTATTGAGGGAGTGCAGTGTAGGTTTACAAGGTTAATTCCTGGGATGGCGGGACTGTCATATGCTGAGAGAATGGAGCAGCTGGGCTTGTACACTCTTTAGAAGGATGACAGGATATCTCATTGAAACATATAAGATTGTTAAGGGTTTGGACACGCTAGAGGCAGGAAACATGTTCCTGATGTTGGGGGAGTCCAGAACCAGGGGCCACATTTTAAGAATAAGGAGTAAGCCATTTAGAACGGAGTCGAGGAAACACTTTTTCTCACAGAGAGTGGTAAGTCTGTGTAATTCTCTGCCTCAGAGGGCGGTGGAGGCTGGTTCTCTGGATGCTTTCAAGAGAGAGCTAGATAGGGCTCTTAAGAACAGCGGAGTCAGGGGGTATGGGGAGAAGGCAGGAACGGGGTACTGATTGGGTTGATCAGCCATGATCACATTGAATGGCGGTGCTGGCTCGAATGGCCGAATGGCCTACTCCTGCACCTATTGTCTATTGTCTATTGCCTGCTAAATGAATAAACAAAGGAACTACATTTATTTACATCCATAGGGTGGCATGGTGGTGCAGCGGTAGAGTTGCTGCCTTACAGCGCCAGAGACCCGGGTTCAATCCTGACTATCGGTGCTGTCTGTATGGAGTTTTACGTTCTCCCCATAACCTGCCTGGAGTTTCTCCGGGATCTGCGGTTTCCTCCCACACTCCAAAGACTCACAGGTTTATAGATTATTTTGCTTGGTAAAAATTGTGTTAATGTGCGGGGATCACTGTTTGGCGCGGACTCAGTCGACCGAAGAGCCTGTTTCCGCCTTGTCTGTAAAACTCTCATACTCTTGATCAAATAGATATCTGCTAATCGTGCTAACTATAAATTGCTGGGCTCGTTCCTATTCACATCAGCATATTGTTGTCAACGACATGGACAGTATTTATTGCTCTTCCCTGATTGCCTTTGAGAAAGTGGTGGGGCGATGTCTTCCTGGTTAAGAAGCTCCCAAAGTCCAGCTGGGGATGGAGTTCCAAGATGTAGACCTACAACAAAGGGTCAGTGATGCCAGCATGTTGAGTGACTTGGAGAACGAGGCAGTTCCCTCACTTGGGCTGGTCGTCTCCTTCTCGATTGTCGGCGTTCGAGGAGTGTTGATGGAGTGACTCAAACCAGTAACTGCAGAGCAGAACCTGCCTTCCTAATTATGGGCATGCACCACCTTGCATTCCATTATACTCCTGTCTTTTATCTTATTGATGGCAGAAAGGCATGAAGACATTAAGGGATGAGTCATTCGCTGCAGGATAGCAAGTCTTTGACCTCCTCTTTTAAATACAGTACTTGTTTGGCTGGTATAGTTGTGGTTTTGGTCAATAATGTCCCTGACAACATACACTAATGATAGGGAACTAAGCAATGTTAAGGCCATTGAATGTCACATGTAGGTAGGTGATTAGACTCCCTCCTGGTGGAGATGATCATTGCCTGGCACTTGTGTGACATGAATGCTACTTGCCACTTATCAGACCAAGCCTGATGTGGTCAAGGTCATGCTACATCAAGGCATGAACAATATTATTTTCTCAGAAGACACAAGAAAATGCAGACACCAGGATCTGGAGCAAAGCACAATGTGATGTAGGAACTCAGCAGTTCAATCAGCATCTGTGGAAGGAATGGATTGACAATGTATCGGATTGGGACCCTTCTTCAGACTCTTCATCAAAGTATGCCCACTTTGAAGAAGTTTTCCTCTTCTCTCTGGCGAGGGTTATGTGAGTCTCTCGGACTGCTCTTCCTCTGCGATTGTTTCTGAGTGAAGAAGGGTGTCAACCCAAAACGTCATCTGTCCATTCCCTCCACAAATACTGCCTGACCCGCTGACTTCCTCCAGCACTTTGTGTTTTGCTCAAAATTGTAGATCGGTAATTTTGAATGGAATTATGCAATCATCAGCAAACATTCCTATTTCTGACCTGAATAAGGAAGAAGGTCATTGATGAACTAACTGCAGGTATCTGCGTCTAAAACACTCTCCTGAGAATTCCTGCAACAATGCCCTAGAATAAATGACTGTCAATAACCACATCTGAAGATGGAGTCATACAGCAAGGAAACAGCCCCTTCTGCCCAGCTCGTCCACACCCACCAAGATGCCCCATCTAAGCTTGTCCCGGTTGCCCACCTATGGCCCATAATCCATTTAAACTTTTCATATCCATGTATCCATGCAAGTGTCTTATAAATGCTATTGTAGTATCTGCCTCAACTACCACTTTCAGCAGCTTGTTCCATATACCCATCAGCTTATGTCCTACTGCAATTATATAAGGACTAAGCAAGACCATATTAAGGATAATTAATACAGCATTGGCCTCCTTTCCTAAAACAAAGTCTGCATTGGCCATAAAGGGAGTATATTGGGATTCACCAGGGACTAGACCTATACAACTGCCTTCCTTTCTGAAGATATGATTCGAACCATTACCTTATATTTAAGCACAATATTTACAAATTCATTTCTTAATGTTAAAACTGAATATAAAAGTAAAATCAGAACAAATAAATGAATTTAAAATGTAATAGAGTATTTATAAAATAACGCTTTCAAAAAGTAAATCTCGGTAAAAATATTTCCATGATAGTCTTAGGTTTGTGGCAATAACTATATAGTTTTCATTTGAAAGTGTTTCGACAAAAATATTTATCAGTGAGATGGCAGATGATCAATACTTTTCTGAAATCTATTAATGTACATGCAGCATGGTGATGATCACTGAACGTTTCAGAGGTAATAAGGCAGCTGTCGGACGATAAGGTGTCAAAGACCTTTGATGCAAGCTCAGCATCAAGGAAATTGAAGAGGCTTAATACAGAAGTATGTAACGTCATACGACAGCAGGAAGGGAATGGATCTTTCAAATTGCTGGGTCACTTCTTTAAGCCCAGCACCATTTATTCAATAAATCCTCTCAGGTAGGAGACCCATGGTTCATGTAGCCGGTGATACAGGTTTAAGTTTATTATTGTCACATGTATCGAGGTACAGTGAAAAGCTTTGCTTTGCATGCTGTCCAAACAGATCAGAATACCATACATATATGCAATTAGTTCAAACTTAAGTACAATAGATATAGCAATGGGGAAGATACAGAGTGCAGAATACATTTCTCAGCATCATCGTGCATTGTCATCCATCAGTTCCTTTGACAAAGTCTAATGTCCTCAATGGTTGGGGCGAGGGACTCAAATAGAGAAAGCTAGTAGACAGAATGGGAGGCAGGAAGAAGAAAAGGGAAGCACTCGGGCACAAGAGGATGAAAAAAAGGAATAAATAGAGAATAAGGAATGAGTCATTTCGCTGCAGGATAGCAAGTCTTTGACCTCCTCTTTTAAATACAGTACTTGTTTGGCTGGTATAGGGGTTTTGGTCAATAATGTCCCTGCAGAATCAAGAGGAGCATGATAAGGAAAAATGAAGCATGTAAGGCTAAAGACACCTGGAGCAGACATGGTAGGTGATTAGACTCCCTCCTGGTGGAGATCATTGCCTGGACTTGTGTGTGACATGAATGCTACTTGCCACTTATCAGACCAAGCCTGGATGTGGTCAAGGTCATACACATCAAGGCATGAACAATATTATTTTCTCAGAAGACACAAGAAAATGCAGACACCAGGATCTGGAGCAAAGCACAATGTGATGTAGAAACTCAGCAGTTCAATCAGCAATCTGTGGAGGGATGGGCAGACAATGTATCGGATTGTGAAATCATGGTATGCCCACTTTGAAGAAGTTTTCTCCTCTCTTCTCTCTGGCGAGGGTTATGTGAGTCTCTCGGACTGCTCTTCCTCTGCGATTGTTTCTGAGTCTGAAGAAGGGTGTCAACCAAAACGTCATCTGTTCATTCCCTCCAGGTGGCCTGACCCGCTGACTTCCTCCAGCACTTTGTGTGTGCTCAAAAATTGTAGGGGTAATTTTGAATGGAAATTATGCAAGCATCAGCAAACATTCCTATTTCTGACCTGAATAAGGAAGAAGGATATCTGCGTCAGGTCTCCTGAGAATTCCTGCAACAATTAGAAAAATGACTGAAATACATCTGAAGATGGAGTCATACAGCAAGGAAACAGCCCCTTCTGCCCAGCTCGTCCACACCCCACCAAGATGCCCCATCTAAGCTAGTCCCAGTTGGGTGGGCAAACCATTTTAAAACTTTTCATATCCATGTATCCATGCAAGGCCTTATAAATGCTATTGTAGTATCTGCCTCAACTACTACACTTTCAGCATTGGACCGCATCAGCTTATGTCCTACTGCAATTATAGGGCAAATGACCATATTTAGGATAATTAATACAGCTTTGGCCTCCTTTCCTAAAACAAAGTCTGAGATATTGGGATGGGACTAGGAAGATATGATTCTAACCAGTATAAGCACAAATTTACAAATTCATTTCTTAAGTTAAAACTGAATATAAAAGTAGTTGATTTAAAATGTAATAGAGTATTTATAAAATAACGCTTTCAAAAAGTAAATCTCAAAAATAGAGTATGATAGTCTTAGGTTTGTGGCAATAACTATATAGTTTTTTTAAAACTGGAAACACATTTTCGACAAAAATATTTATCAGTGAGATTTGCAGATGATCAATACTTTTCTGAAATCTATTAATGTACAGCAGCATGGTGGAGATCACTGAACGTTTCAGAGGTAAACAAGGCAGCTGTCGGACGATAAGTGTCAAGCACTACAGCTCAGCATCAAGGAAATACTTAATACTGAGGAGGGGCAGGAAGGGAATGGACCTCACTTCTTTAGCCCAGCAATTTATGAACTACCCATGGTGGCGGTTTAAGTTTATGCACATGTTGGGTACAGTGACTTTGGCATGCTGTCCAAAAAGATCAGATACCAATACATATATGCATTAGTTCAAACTTAAGTACATAGATATAGCAATGGGGACATACAGTGCAGAATACTTTGGAAACACAGGTGCATTGTCATCCATCAGTTCCTTTGACAAAGTCTAATGTCCTCAATGGTTGGGGCGAGGGACTCAAATAGAGAAAGCTAGTAGACAGAAGGGAGGCAGGAAGCAGAAAAAGGGAAGCACTTTGAAAAAAAAATAAAATAAACAGAGATAAGAGGCGGGGGGTTTCTTAAATGTGCAATTTTTTTGTAAGAAAGTGGAGAGTCTGAAAAGACACCTGGACTTATGATGTTGTTAGTGAAACATGGTTGCAGGAGGGCTTGTGATTGGAAACTAAATATTCCAGGATTTCGTTGCTTCAGGTGTGCTAGAATTGGAGGGGCAAGGGGTGGAGGTGTTGCATTACTAGTCAGGGAAGATATTGGACAGCAGTGTTTGGCAGGATAGATTGGAGGGCTCATCTAGGGAGGATTATTTGGGTGGAACTGAGAAGTGGGAAAGGGGTAGCAACACTTATAGGGGTTATTATAGACCGCCAGGTGATCGAGAAATTGGAAGAAAATATGTAAGGAGCAGATATTAGTAGTAAGTACCTGATTGTGGGAGATTTCAACTTTCCAATAGACTGGAAAAATGGGTGGAAATTGGAGTTTGTAAAATGTGTGCAGGAAAGTTTTGTGCAGAGCATAGAGGTACTTACTAGAGGAGGGGCAGTGTTGGACCTCCTGTTAGGAAATGAGACGGGACAGGTGGCGGAGGTATGCGTTGGGGAGCACTTCGGGTCCAGTGATCACAATACCATTAGTTTCAATATAATTATGGAGAGGGTCAGAACTGGACCTAGGGTTGAAATTTTTGATTGGAGAAAGGCTAACTTTCATGAGATGAAAAAGGGTTTAAAAGGAGTGAATTGGGACATTTTGTTTTATGGGAAGGATGTAGAAGAGAAATGGAGGACATTTAAAGGGGAAATTTTAAGAGCACAGAATCTTTATGTTCCTGTTCGGTTGAAAGGAAACAGTAAAAATTGGAAAGAGCCCTGGTTTTCAATGGAAATTGGACATCTTGTTCGGAAAAAGAGGGAGATCTACAATAATTATAGGCCGCATGAAGTAAATGAGGTGCTTGAGGGGTATAAAGAATGTGAAAAGAATCTTAAGAAAGAAATTAGAAAAGCTAAAAGAAGATATGAGGTTGCTTTGGCAAGTAAGGTGAAAGTAAATCCAAAGGGTTTCTACAGCTATATTGATAGCAAAAGGATAACTAGGGATAAAATTGGTCCATTGGTGAGACAGAGTGGACAGCTATCTGCAGAGCCAAAAGAGATGGGGGAGATATTGAACAATTTCTTTTCTTCGGTATTCACCAAGGAGAAGGATATTGAATTATGTGAGGTAAGGGAAACTAGTAGAGTAGCTATGGATACTATGAGTTTCAAAGTAAAAGAAGTACTGACACTTTTGAAAAATATAAAAGTGGATAAGTCCTGACAGGATATTCCCTAGGACATTGAGGGAAGTTAGTGTAGAAATAGCCGGGGCTATGACAGAAATATTTCAAATGTCATTAGAAACGGGAATAGTCCCCGAGGATTGACGTACTGCGCATGTTGTTCCATTGTTTAAAAAAGGGTTCTAAGAGTAAACCTAGCAATTATAGGCCTGTTAGTTTGACTTCAGTGGTGGGCAAATTAATGGAAAAGATACTTAGAGATAATATACATAAGCATCTGGATAAACAGGGTCTGATTAGGAACAGTCAGCATGGATTTGTGCCTGGAAGGTCATGTTTGACTAATCTTCTTGAATTTTTTGAAGAGGTTACTAGGGAAATTGACGAGGGTAAAGCAGTGGATGTTGTCTATATGGAATTTAGTAAGGCCTTTGACAAGGTTCCTCATGGAAGGTTGGTTAAGAAGGTGCAACTGTTGGGTATAAATGCAGGAGTAGCAAGATGGATCCAACAGTGGCTGAATGGGAGAAGCCAGAGGGTAATGGTGGATGGTTGTTTGTCGGGTTGGAGGCAGGTGACTAGTGGGGTGCCTCAGGGATCGGTGTTGGGTCCTTTGTTGTTTGTCATGTACATCAATGATCTGGATGAAGGTGTGGTAAATTGGATTAGTAAGTATGCAGATGATACCAAGATATGGGGTGTTGGGGATAATGAAGCGGATTTCCAAAGTCTACAGAGTGATTTAGGCCATTTGGAAGAATGGGCTGAAAGATGGCAGATGGAGTTTAATGCTGATAAATGTGAGGTGCTACCCCTTGGCAGGACAAATCAAAATAGGACGTACATGGTAAATGGTAGGGAATTGAAGAATACAGATGAACAGAGGGATCTGGGAATAACCGTGCATAGTTCCTTGAAGGTGGAATCTCATATAGATAAGGTGGTAAAGAAAGCTTTTGGTATGCTAGCCTTTATAAATCAGAACATTGAGTATAGAAGCTGGGATGTAATGTTAAAATTGTACAAGGCATTGGTGAGACCAAATCTGGAGTATGGTGTACAATTTTGGTCGCCCAATTGGAGGAAGGATGTCAACAAAATAGAGAGAGTACAGAGGAGATTTATTAGAATGTTGCCTGGGTTTCAACAACTAAGTTACAGAGAAAGGTTGAATAAGTTAGGTCTTTATTCTCTGGAGCGCAGAAGGTTAAGGGGGGACTTGATAGAGATCTTTAAAATGATGAGAGGAATAGACAGAGTTGATGTGGATCAGCTTTTCCCTTTGAGAATAGGGAAGATTCAAACAAGAGGACATGACTTCAGAATTAAGGGACAGAAGTTTAGGGGTAACATGAGGGGGAACTTCTTTACTCAGAGAGAATCTGAATCGGTATTTACTCAGCGGTGTGGAATGAGCTTCCAGTGGAAGTGGTGGAGGCAGGTTCGTTGGTATCATTTAAAAATAATTTGGATAGGCATATGGATGAGAAGGGAATGGAGGGTTATAGTATGAGTGCAGGCAGGTGGGACTACGGGAAAAAAAGATGTTCGGCACGGACTTGTAGGGCCGAGATGGCCTGTTTCCGTGCTGTAATTGTTATATGGTTAATAGGGAAGAGGTGAATCGAACTGTACCCTAGCTTATGGAAGGACCATTCAGAAGCCTGATAAATGAAGGGTAAGAAGCTATTCCTGGGGCTTGTGGTGCGAGCTTGCAAGCTTCTGTACCTTCCGCCTTGTAAGAAAACTACATCAGTGAGTGAAATTAAAATTTAGAGCAATGACTGAATTGATAAACCTATTCCATTTAAAGTATTTTTATCAAGACAGCCATAAATTGAGGAGAGTTCTGAACACAGTCAGTTCATCAAACTCACCCCCCCCAAACTAACCCCCCCCCCCCCCAAGTTCCCCCCCCCCCCCCACCCCCCCCCCCCCCATCATCACCATCTCTCCCTATCTCTCCGTACGGTGCGTGTAAACTCGCACTGTGAAATGCTTCTTGTATTGATAAGCACCAATGGGTAAAACTGTTCAGCAATTCATTCACATAATTCAAGGTAGAGTCCAGGCAGATTGCATTGAACTGCAGATTAGTGAAACATGACACTATTTTTATAAACAATTCAAAATTATCCAAAGAACATTTATTGTTACATTCAAATAATCACAAAACAAATGTTTTTTTTGGTGCTATGCCGCTAAGAAGCAACATTACAACATGGCTTGCAATTATTTTATTACTTTTGAGAAATTAAAAGCAAAAAGCAGATTTTCATTTATAATCCCAATTTCACACCGTTGTAGCGTTAAGCATTGTACACATGATGCGCTGTCTGAACTAATCACAAACTACCTTTTAATTTCAGTTTGCAATAATAATTAAATGGCACCATTTAGAAATGTCTTTTTAATCCAACAGCATTTTTAAAGCCAATTAATAATCTGTGACCGTGAAGCCCATATCTCATTTTACTGGAGCAATCGTGACTCGGATTTTAGGGAGGAAACACTCTTCGCACCAGAGATGTGTTTATGGCTGAAAGTGTAAATTTAATAAATTAGATATCAGATGTGCATAAATGTTGTTTATCTTTTTTCATTTAGAACTTTTAGGTCACCATCCTTCATTTATTTAAATTTGCTTCTGGCATTTGAGATTGCCTTTAAAAAACGGCAAATTATTCATTTGCTGTTAACACCTATGGAAGAATAATATTAGGGTCGAATGCTCTCCATTCATTAAAAAAATGACAATAGTTGCTCAATAAAATGGCATTTAGATCCGTGTAGTAGTAATGGCTACGTTACTGTCATATCAAGAGTCAAGAGTGTTTAATTGTCATATGTACCGAAAACAGAACAATGAAATTCTACTTGCAGCAGCATAACAGGTATTTAAACACAGCATTCGGATAACACAATAAACAAAAAAAAGTTAAATGAGTATAAAAAACAATATCAATGCAAAAAAAAGACCCGAGGTCCTTAGCGCAACCAAGATGGTTCGTAGTTTTTGTTTCGTTGGTATTTGTAGTATTCAGGAGCCTGATGGTTGATGGTAAGAAGCTGTCACTGAACCTGGAGGTTACAGTTTTCAGACAAATATCTTCCTGATGGCGGTAGTGAAATGAGAGTGTAGTGTGTGTCTCTGCTGATGCTGAGACAGCACCTCCTATAGATCCCTTCAATGATGGGGAGGTAGGTGGCTGTGATAGACGTGCTTGCATACAGTGATATGGCTGCATACAGTGAAATGCTTTGTTTGCATTCAACCCAGTAAAATCACACATAAATAAAAGAGTGCAACAATTGAGTAGATTTCCTCTGAGGCATCACTGAAAGAATCAACACATTTCCAGTGCCATCTTGTAGCTTTCAAGTAGGAAGTTCTTAAAATGATTGAGTCTTATCTTGGCCTTAGAGGCCTGTTGTTCTTGTGGCAGCACTGGATCAGTGATGTAGAGGTCGGCCTGGCCTGGCGATGCTTCTTGTGATGAGACGAGAGTGGAATGTATTTGGGTCTATGCTCCTTCTCCTCACCAAGTCTCTTGGCTCCAGGCTACATGAACTGAAGCATGTTGTTTTTGGTGACAGGAAAAGCTGGGGTTTGATATATTAGCCCAATGGGCCGCAGGTTGTGAATAAAAACATTGAGTTTTAAAAGCTGATTTCCATTAGTTCAAAGGCCTGACTTAGATTGTCCAAAGGCAGGATCTGTGCGACTACACAGCTCACTGCAACAGCCCCTCTTAATGGTAATACTTTCACCAGTAGGTTCCAATGCACAATCTTGAGCACATAATCCTGGCCGTACTGTGTTTTTCTCAAGAAAACAAATCGGGACAATAAATACTGCTGATACTGGAATCTTGAGATTAAAAAAAACAGACTACCTGAAGGAACTCAATGGATCAGGCAGCGCTTGTGGATGGAAATGGATGGGCGATGTTTCAGGTTGGGACCTTTCTTTGGACTCAACAAAGGAATGGAAGGTTTCCCCTGAGTCTCTGACAAGTGCTTTTTTCTCTCTACCAATGTCACTTGTGCAGTTTATTGGGCCATTAACTCATTCTTACTGATGGAACCTTGCTGTGCACAAATTGCTTTGCTTCCTATTTTATAAGAGTAAGCACTTCAAACATACTTAATTGCTTGCAAAGTGCTTTAGGATAACTTGAGGCTGTGAAAAGTGCTCTGTCAATACAATTTCTTCCTGGAGAGCCAACATCGGCCAAACCAGATAATTGGTCCTGATTTCAGATTTAGCACTTTAATGTTAAACACCCTTCCAGAGAGGAGTGCCAAGTGGGAAATATAAAGTGCAAATCATCATAATTTATAGAGTTCAACCCACCTGTATCTGGTTGTAGATATATAGATGTCATTAAGTCCTGAAAGCAGCTCTGCCACATGGTATTGATAATGGTTTATTATTGTCACGTGTACCGAGAAACAGTGTCACAGTGAAAAGTTTTATCTGCGTGCTATCCAATCAAATCATACCGTACATGATTACAATCAAGCCATACACATGTACAACAGGTATTTTTAAGAGAAAAATAACCAGAGTGCAGAATATAGTATTGCAGCATTATAATGTTAGGGGGGGCGGAAGACTGCAACCTTCAAATGGTCCACCCTGTTTCGACGAATGCAATCAGGCGTGCACAAACAGAAGATCAAACAGAACAAGTCTGAAGAAGGGTTTCGGCCCAAAACGTCGCCTATTTCTTTCGCTCCAAAGATGCTGCTGCACCCGCTGAGTTTCTCCAGCATTTTTGTGTACCATCAAACAGAACAAGTTGTCTTACAACTTTAGGTTGTGCACGCCATTGCAAGAAGAAGATAATGTTAGAGTTACAGATAAGGCAGTGAGGCAGTACAGTGTAGGTTCATGAGATTGATCCCTGGGTTGGCAGAACTGTCATTTGAGGAAATATTGAAAAGATTAGGCTTGTATTCACTGGAGTTTAGAAGGATGAGGGGGAATCTTATAGAAACATATAAAGCTATAAAAGGACTGGACAGGCTAGATGCAAGAAAAATGTTCCCAATGTTGGGCGAGTCCAGAACCAGGGGCCACAGTCTTAGAATAAAGGGGAGGCCATTTATTGACTGAGATGAGAAAAAACGTTTTCACCCAGGGAGTTGTGAATTTGTGGAATTGCCTGCCACAGAGGGCAGTGGAGGCCAAATCACTGGATGGATTTAAGAGAGAGTTACATGGAGCTCTAGGGGCTGGTGGAACCAAGGGATATGGAGAGAAGGCAGGCACAGGTTAGTGATTGGGGACGATCAGCCATGGTCACAATGAATGGCGGTGCTGGCTCGAAGGGCCGAATGGCCTCCTCCTGCACGTATTTTCTATGTTTCTATGTTTCTGTAATGGGCAAATATAAAGAAAAAAGTGCAAGGCCCACAATGAAGAAGATTAGGGGAATTGCAACCACACCCTAGATTTTGCGAGGACCATTCAGTGGTCTGATAACACAGGAGACGAAGCTGGTCCTGAATCTAGTGGTACATGCTTTCAAACTTTTGTATCTTCTTCCAGTCAGGAGAGAGGAGAAAAGGAAATGGGGTGAAAATGGTCCATTGGCTAGTTTCCTGAGCCAGTGTGAAGTGTAGATGGAGTTGATGGTGTCAGGCTGGTTTGAGGGTTGGACTGGGCTACACGCACAGCTCTGTAATTTCTTGATATTTTGGGCAGAGCTAATGCCAAACCAAGCCGTGATGCAGAGTGATGGTATGTTTTCTATGGTGGAAGTTGGTAAGAGTTGTTGGACACATGCCAAACTTCCTTAGTCTACTGAGAAAGTAGAAGTGTTGGTGTGCTTCCCTGGCCATTGCTTCATTGTAGCCGATCTAGGACAAACTCTGATAACCATGCCTAACAATTTGAAGTTCTTGAGCATCTCCAGTTCGGCATCATTGATGCTGACTGGGCCATTTACTCCGCCTCATGATTCATACTGTGACCGTGACCATGAGTTTCATGCCATGGAAAACGCAATGTGAACTTGCCCATTTAATATACATTATACAATTAATGGCATGACCCTCTACAGCATTAATGTACAGAGTGGTCTTGGGGTTTACGTCTCCATAACTTCCTGAAAGTGGCAACACAAGTAGATAAAGTGGTAAAGAAGGCATGTGGTATGCTTGCTTTCATAGATCGGGGCACTGAGTATAATGATGCAGCTTTATAGGACTCTGGTTAAACCACATTTGGAATATTGTGTGCAGTTCTGTTTGCATCATTACATTAAGGATATACTGTAGAGGCTTTGGAAAGGGTGCAGAGGAGGTTTACCAGAATGATGCCTGGACTAGAGGGTGTTAGCTACAGGGAGAGGTTGGACAGACTTGGATTGTTTTTTTCTGAAACACTGGAGGTTGTGGGGAGTGATAGAAGTATATCAAATTATGATAGGCATAGATAAGGTAGACAGTCAGAACCTTTTTCACAGGGTGGAAAAATCAAATACTGGTAGCCATAGCTTTAAGGTGAGAGGAGCAGTTTAATGGAAATGTGCAGGGTGACATTTTTACACAGAGGGTGGTAGTGCCTGGAAAGATTTCCAAGGGTTGTTGGTCGAGGCAGGGATGACAGTGACATTTAAGAGGATTTTGGAAAGGCGTATGCATATGCAGGGAATGGAGGGATATGGATTGTGCACAGGTAAACAAGAGAAGACCTTGGCATCATGTTCAGCACAGGATGTGTGTGTGTTCAGGGCCTGTTCATGTGACTTATAGACTTAGACTTAGATCCTTTATTTGTCATTCAGACCTTTCGGTCTGAACGAAATGTTGTTGCCTGCAGCTATACATGTAATAATAAACAACAAAACACACACAATAAACATGAATTAACATCCACCACAGTGAGTTCACCAGGCACCTCCTCACTGTGATGGAGGCAAAAATCTTAGGGTTACTGTCTCTTCCCTCCTCTTCTCCCTCTGCGCTGAGGCGATACCCCACCGGGCGATGGTAAGTCAGTCCCGCGGCTCACCGAGCTCCGCGAACGAGCCGGTTCAAGCTCCGCGGCCCGGGGTGGGCGAAGCTGCCGCCCTCCAGTCCAGCGGACGCAGCTGTTGCCGCGGGAACTCCGGAAAACAGGCACCAGCCTGTGACCTGCGAGCTCCCGACAATGTCGTCCACTGGCCCACAGCCGAGCCCCTGATTCAGGTCACCGTCGCCAGAACGCCGTCTCAGCCACCGGAGCACCGTCTCCGCCCCGCGCCGCCCTCTCCGCCCCGCGCCAGGCCGCCCTCACGGGAGCGCCGTCTCAGCCCAGCGCCGGGCCGCCACAGCCACCGGAGCGCCGTCTCAGCCCCACACCGGGCCGCCCGTCCCAGCCTCGCGCCGGGCCGCCCTCACCGGAACGCCGTCCCAGCCCCGCGCTGGGCTGCCCTCACAGGAGCGCCGTCTCAGCCCCGCGCCAGGCTGCCACAGCCACCGGAGCGCCGTCCCAGCCCCACGCCAGGCTGCCACAGCCACCGGAGCGCCGTCCCAACCTCACGCCGGGCCGCCCTCACGGGAGCGCTGTTGCAGCCCCGAGCCGGGCCGCCGTCATGTGCTATCCTGTTCTATGTTCTATGTACTAAGACCTGTAAGGATCTTCACTTAGAATCATAAAAGGCTATTGAATGAAGAGCTGGAGTGGATAAGGACGTTTGTCATGTTGCACTAAAACAAGCCAAGGCTTTAAAGAGCAAAACAAAAATGCAATTGTTGGAAAGCTAAAAATAATCGAGCAGGACTGGCAACGTATGCAGAGAAAGTAGCTGAGCTGATATTCCACATTGATGACCTTCAGTTTAATTCAGCTTATTATTGTCACATATACCAAGAAACAATAAAAAGCTTGTTCTGCACATAAATCCAATCTGGGAGTATAATAGATCCTATTCTGAACCAGTACGCAGGGAGTCACCATTTTGCATCTTCCAAGTCGCCGAGAAGTCTGATCTTGACCTAAGGAGACAGACAATTTCTTTTGGACTCACAAGTAACTGAAATCTCGAGTGAAGCACAAAGCACTGGCTGAATTCAATGGGTCAGGCAGCATCTAGTGAGGGAATGGACAGGTGACATTTTGGCTGGGGACCCTTCTTCAATCCTCCGACACTTTGTGTTCATGCAACTTTTATCGCCAAGGACTGCTTTCACCCCAACCATGGACTGTTTACCCTCCTACCATCCGGGAGGTGCTACAGGTCTCTCCATTGCTGGACCAGTAGGTCCAGGAACAGCTTCTTCCCTGCGGCTGTCACACTACTCAGCATTGTACCTCGGTGACTGCCAACCCCACACCCCCCCCCCCCCCCCCCCCCCCCCCCCCCGGACACTCCTCCCACAGGAAAAACACTATGTCTGTATACATGTAAATAGATTTATTTATTGAAATCATATTCTATGACACTCTTCCAGGGAGATGCCAACTGACAACACTGACTACGACAATTAAAGTTGAATCTGAATCTGAATCTGAATCTTTTATACGTTCACTTTAAAGCCTATAGTCTGGATGGCACTGGATTGATAAAGTATGGACCAGCTTGGGCCCAGCATGATACTGTGGGTTCCCTGTGCTCCATCCACTTGCCCACCCGGTTGCGGTTAGGCTTCCAGCAGCGACCGACAACAACACCATGACTACTGCCACCTTGAACTCGTCTCCTCCAGCACCCCACACCTCCGCCACGGGCCACCATGCCCGGCCGTTTAGCTCCACCTCCCAAGACAATGGCGGAACTTCAGATCGCTTTCTGAGTGCGTGGCAGATGTGTTCGCGGACTGTTCACGGCCACCGACTTTCCCCTTCCCCTTCCACCTTTCGTATTTAGTTTGAGTTTAGTTTAAGTTTGAGTTTAGTGGATGGCACGGTGGCGCAGCTGTAGATTTTCCCGCCTTACAGCGCCAGACACCCGGGTTCGATCCCGACTACGGGTGCTGTCTGTATGGAGTTTGTACATTCTCCCCGTGACCGTGTGGGTTTTCTCCGAGATCTTCGGTTGCCTCCCACACTTCAAAGATGTACAGGTTTGGAGGTTAATTGGCTTGGCTTAAATGTAACTTGTCCCTAGTGTGTGTAGAATAGTGTTAATGTGCGGGGATTGCTGGTCGGTGCAGACTCGGTGTGCCGAGGGGCCTATTTCCACTCTGTATCTCCAAACTAAACTAAAAAAACGAAACTATTTAGCGTTGAAACAGGCCCTTCAACCCACTGAGCCCATGCCAACCATCAATCAACCATATCATGCTAGTTCTATGTTATCCCACTTTCTTATCCACTCCCTACACAAAAGTTTTCCAACCTGCGATGCTGACAGTGTTTCTCACTACACAGATGGTGCCTGACCCACAGCATGTCTCCATCAGTTTCTGGTTTTAATTAGGCAGTTATTTCATTCCCCAATGTAATACAGATGGTGCAGCATGTTATGTATTGTAGCAATAAGAACGTTTGCCTGCCATTGATCTCCATGAGCCTAAACTGTGTAGTCAGCCAGATGTACTGAATGGATATTAGGTGAACAGAGCTCAGCCACCAATCTAGGGAGGAGGTAATCAAAATTGGACAAGTTATCCCTGGTAGCGCTACATGCGAGAATGTGAGCAGATTAATATATTCAATGCTTTGTACAGATATGCAAAGAGGTGGAAACCAAAATAAACACAAGCCACTTAACAATGTTGGGAAGAAATAAATAAAATATCACCATCAATAATGTATTACCTCCTTGCAGATTTTTAATAATGTTTGATCATAAAATCAAAATAATTTTTGCTGCATCGAACAAAACAAAATTTAGATGTGGAAGCAAGCTTTAGAACTTAAAATTATATTTATTAAACATTTCTGCTTTGAATATATTGTGTTCAAATGAATAAAAAGGTTTACAATGTATCATAACATGGAAGATAGAATAGAATATAGAACAGCACAGGAACAGGCCCTTCGGCCCACAATGTCTGTACCAAACATGATTCCAAGTTAAACTAATGTCATCTACTTGCATGTGATCCATACCCCTCCAATAGTCTGAAGGACGGTCTCGACCCAAAACGTCGCCCATTCCTTCTCTCCAGAGATGCTGCCTGTCCAGCTGAGTTATTCCATCATTTTGTGTCTATCATTGGTTTAAACCAATGTCTGCAGTTCTTCTACCCTCCAATCCCTGCATATCCAAGCGCTTATCAAAAAGCCTCTTAATTGTCACTTTTGTTTCTGCTTCCACCATCACTCCTGGCAGTGCTTTCCAGGCACCTATCACTCTCTGTGTAAAAAAAAATTAAACTTTCCCCCTCTCCACTTAGCAAGTTATGCCCATCCTGGGAAAGAGGTTCTGAATGTCTACCGTATCTATGTAGCAATGTTACAAAGTTTTGAGATTTTTAAAATCAAGTCTGTAATGTATCCCTTCAGATAAAGCATAAAAAGAAGTTTAATTTGACACCTAATTCACTTTTATATCTTCAGTATTAAAATAGTTATGGCCATTTTCATACTCGGAAATTAGCATCTTGTTCCCTATTGCTTTTTCATTGACTTAACACAAAAGCTGGGATCGAGAATAGTCAAAAGCCCATAACTTTCTTAAAAATTAAGAGAACTGAAATAAATTTTCAGTTATTATAGATTGAAGCATTCTGAAACAAATATGAAACAATCTTACTTAGATGACTTGAAATTAAAGCATATAATTAGTTAGTCACCTAATTGTAGCTAATTACAAAATTCAATTACTAGATCTAAACATCTATCCATTTCTTAAGAATAGATTAACATTTTTAAATAGCCTAAGCATCCAAATAACAATCACACAAAAATTCAGAATATAACATAATTTTTAAATCTCATTGTCATGGGTTTATAGGCCAAATGGAAGGAATTTAATGTTTAATACCTGTAAATTAACGGCCATTTAAATCAGCTTGCGAGTGGGTTTTTCTGGAACGCGACCATTTGGAACGTTGAGGTTGCAGTGATTTTAGTCCCCCATATCGGCAGCAAATACACTGCCGGTTCGTTCGGGGGAAAAAATCACAGTTTCGCAACTTAAAATGTGCATTAAATGCATCTTAAGAAACACTTTTATACATAAAAATAAACTACTTTCTTTTACCTGTCCCCTACGTAAAATCCGGCCCCGTTGTTGGCGTTGACGGCTTTAGAAGCTGATTTTAAAATCACTCCAGCGATTAACTTGTCGGGCAAATTTTTTTTTTAAAAACACACAGAACGCCCATCGGAACGATTCTTCGGCAAAATCTTGCACTCCAACAAAATATAATACAGGACAAGGTAGGGAAAAAAAAACGCGTTTTAACCCCGCCCCCCCCCCCAACGTGCCAAAATCACGCACACGGCCAGTGGCAGAATTGCAGCGCCGCTGAAGGTAAGTATTGTAACATACCCAATCTATGCCTTTCAAAATGTTATATACTTCTATCATGTCTCACCTTAACATTTAACGCTCCAGTGAAAAAAATCCATTTTATTTCTTTATAGTAATAACCTCTAATCCAGGCATCATTGTGGTAAACCTCCTCTGCACCTTCTTCAAAGCTTCCACATCCTTCCTGTAATGTGGTGACCACAACTCCAAATTCAGGATAACCAAGGTCCTACAATGCTGCAATATTACTTCCTGACTCTTATACTTAATGCCCTGGCCAATGAAGATAAGCATGCCATATCTTGCCATATTCTTTGCCACTTTATTTAATTATGTTGCCACTTTTATGGAATAATGAGCAATAAATTAATTTATTAAAATTGTCAAGTAATACCATAGAGACAATGGAAAGAAATTGTCAAGAGAATGTTAAGAGCATTTAATTGTCATTTGTACCAACAACTGAACAATTAACTTTGCATAAACTAACATTTAAACATATCATTAATTTTAATTCTCTTTGTGACTTCCTCATTGATATTTGACATCATTACAATGGTAATGTAGTTAAAATAAAGCTCATCAGCTGCCTGGCATTTGGAAGAAGGGTCCCGACACAAAACATCACCTATCCAGAGATGCTACCTGGCCTGCTGAGTTACTCCAGCACTGTGTCCTTTTTAGTTAAATACAGTATGTTGCCCATCTAGCCATTCTTTATTGGTAAATCACTGCTATTCAGGGGATGCGTTAACTATGGAAAGTATAATCGCTAATTCCTAAACTTAATTCATGTGACATTTTCAAATGGTCAGCCTTGATGAAGTGAACATTGAGGTCAGGACCCTTCTTCAGGCAGTGCACTATTTGTGCCTTTTTGTTCAAACAAGTAAGAAGTTTAACCAAAAATAGGTCAGTAAACTTTTTCTCAATTGCATGCAAACCCACAATGTAATGGTGAGGAGTCCATTTAGTCTTTCACTATCACAATATTGTGGAAATGATGACTGGTGCATCCAGCGTTCTTGTGAAACAAACTCACTTTCAAGTGATGTGCATGAACAGCTTTGTCAGATGTTCAGATCAGAAAGACTTGTTAAATCTGATGAAGCGAAGAAGGTGGATTGGCAACTGACGGTCGTAAGAGAGCAGGAAAGGATGAGGCTGATCAACCCCAACAGTGATTGTTAACTGTGCGTCATTTCCCACTGACATTTCATAATGTCCACTAACTATTGATAGGTTGTTATCAGCAATCAAATGATTAGCAAATGCTGAATAAATTACAAAGTGCTGGAGTATCTCATCGGGCCAGGCAGCATCTGTGGAGGGAATGGATAGATAACATTTCGGGTGGGATCCTTCATCAGACCGATTATAATAGTGGGGAGACCCTGGAAAAGCGATGGGAGTGGGACAAAGCCTGGCAGATGATAGGTGGATAGAGATGAGGGGTGTTTGATTGTCAGAGGGGTGGAGCAAATGACAAAGGCTAGAGATGATAAGGAGCCAAAAAGGTGCCAGATAAGGAGAGAAGATGAATGATATGTAAAGTCAGAGGGAGATATATATCTCCCTCTGTCTGTTAATATATTTCTGTTTGTCAAAAACCTGGCACAAAACATGTAATTAAAGAAGAATGTAAACATTAATAATGATTACTTGTAACTGTTTCGGTCAGAAACTAAATGTTTTGAATCTTTAATTATTGTATAATAGCTTCCTAGTTTTTAGTCAGCTGACAAATCAGAGTTTGGAACGCATACTGTGGTTATTTGTGTTGAAGAGGGTTGGAAAGGGTTAAAATGGATTTGCCTGGGCTCCAGAAGCAGTGAAGCATCCAATTGCAATTATGATCTACAGTGTGAACAAGTTGCCATTCTGAAAAAGCCAGGCATCGGACATGTAGCAGCGTATCTGACAGGATCCCAGGAATACCTGCCTCTGTTTAAAATCTGGCTCTGGAAACATCAAGTGAGGCTGGCAACTGGCTGAAGCCTTCTTTCGTAATATCGCTGAATAATACAGTGATTCTCTTCGGGGAGGAGAATAGAAGGAGCTTCTGCAATAGTGACTTCTACAGAGCAGGGTCCTGTATCGTCGTCCTCAGTGCAGCCACAAAATAATGCATCACCGAAAACTGAATGACTCTTAGTGGCACTCGAGGGACTATAGCATTCATGATGTGACAGTCAGGAAACAGCAGTGTTTATTAATGACTTATCACGGCAAAGGAGCAAGCTCTTCTGGGCTGTTACCGTCCTCCTCCCATCTGGACCCTGGACCCATCCCATTCTGAATGCATCGAGGCACCCATCCCTGTTTTAATCAAGCTGGCTGAGGTGCTCCTGCCCGAATGAATTGTAAACATCCCTGCAACCCGCGGATGGACGTTATCTTGCTGGAGGGGAATCATTCTAACCAACTGAGTACTATTGTGGGGAGATGCTGTGATTAACATGCCGTGAATCTTCCTCAGGTAAGTTCTGATTTAATTATTGTTCTTTCTTCTTCCCACCTCCCCCCCCCCCACCCCTTCATCCTCCCGTCCTTCCACTCCCAGTAACAGCTCGGAGCTAGCAGGCAAAGCTTTGTCGTTGTTCTGGAGTGGAGTTGTGCTGATTATGTTAGTTGGCCCTGCATGTTAGGCCAAAAATAAACCCCTTATCTGATGGCCTGCTTTTCCTACCCACAGTCCCAGCTGCATCATGTCTAGAAAAAAACCAGGAGATGCAGACGAGGTTTTCGGTAAGTAGATGCTAATCTATATTTCAACTGAGTCTTTAACCATTTATTGAAAGCTCAGCAGAACAAATTCTTATTCAGAGGCTTCTTTCTGCTTTTGCATCCAGACCCTCTGATGCCAATTTGCTCAATCAATCAATGTAATCAAAAATGTAATCAGTTTTCAACATGAAAGTGGGAAACGAGCAATTCTTGACAGTTCAGGGCAATCCTAAAATAAAGTAATCTCTGATTACTGTTTTAAAAATAAACAACAGCGTTCAAATGTTTACTATAAGGAGAAAATCAGTCATGACAAGATTAATGAAGAATAGTTCAAGAGGAGTACCTCCTTATATTTGTAAGTGTGTTCGCAGTTAGAGTCACAACCTGATTTTAAGCCGCGAGTCCTGATCAAATTGTGCGTTGTCTTATTGATCGTGGAAAGGAACTTTATTGGGGATGGAGAATGTGAAGTCACCTCCCCCACAAACCTGCCCCTAACCTATCGGCGAGTCCTTTGGCTGTAACACAATATTGTTTATCATGGAATAGCCTTTGTTACAGTACTGTTGTTAATTCGATTGCTACAAGAGCTCTTAAATCTTTAATGAAAAGAAAGTCTCATCATTAGCAGCCACTACATAGTTAATGGGCAGTATATGTTCATGTATAGAGAAAGCATCAAACGGAATAGATCAAAGCAAGCCACACTACAATCAATCACCAGAAGACACACACACACACACACACACACACACACACACACACACACATCCACAGTCAAACTATATAAAACATAGACTAACAATATATACATTATACACACACATATATATATAAATATACATATATATACACACACACACACACACACACACACACACACACACACACACACACACACACACACACACACACACACACACACACACATCTTGATATATGTTGGAAAGAAAGAAGAATACGTTTTAAGGAATGGGTTCAATTAACGGTTTATTGAATAGTTCTCGATCCAATCTGTGGCTCTTTAAAAACATGGTCTGTTGTACCCTCTTGAACAACTGACTTGACCCTTTAAAAGGGATTCTATATTGAAAAGATCATCTTCATTTAAATGTGGCCCTGCGACTCAGTTTGATTAATTATCTGGACAGTGAATGTGAGATTACTCCCATCCAAACCAAACTAAATTGAATTTGGCTATTTCCCGGAATATGAGCTCAATGTATCAATATCTAATGTCTTTCCAATGAAGAAGCAAATTATCTCGTGTATGAAGAGCATTGCTTATTAACTATTTTGCAACTTATTCTACTTGCGGTAATTACAGTACTGCCACATCCTCATGTCGCCATTTCTGCTTTGGAATTTAGAAACCAAAAAAACCCAAATGTTTTGCATATTTATCAGATGGCTTATGACCCACCACAACAATTTGCAAATACTGCATCGGACAACACAATGTAATTTATTCGAGCACAGAACAAATGCCAGTGTGAGTTTAGCAGATAGTAGAATATCCTGTAGTTTGTATTTTGGTGGTTAACAGTAGCATTAATTCACTAGCCTTGGAATCTAGAACAGATTCTACCAATGATATGTAAAACCATACAAATGTTCGACCTGTGAAACTCCACTGCTAGTAGTTTCCTTCCAGCATTTCTCTCAAAACCAACCAAATGCCACAACTGTGTTGAAGTGCCAGCTCATCTAATTAATTGCATTTCCACCACTTGGCATCTTACTCTGAGAAAAAGTAACTGATTGCAGAATAGAGTGTTACGGTTACAAATACAGAACAGATTAAAAGAAGATGCAAGCGCCACAACCAGGTAGATATGGAGATCAGCAGTTTATCCTCAGTCTGATGACAGCGGGAAAGAAGCTGTTCTTGAATCAGATGGCACGTGCTGTCAAACGTTTCTACCTTCTGCCTAATGGGAGAGGGGAGAAAGGGAGAATAACTGGGTTATTAGTGGTCCACGATTATATTGGCTGCTTTCCTGAGGCAGCATGAAGTTTAGTTCAGTTTAGTTTAGAGATACAGTGCGGAAACAGGCCCTTCGGCCCACTGAGTCCGCGCAGACGGGCGATCCCCGTACATTAGCCCTATCCTACACACCTGGGACAGTTTTCAATTTATATTGAAGCCAATTAACCTACAAACCTGTACATCTTTGGAGTGTGGGAGGAAACCCCCGCGGTCACGAGGAGAACAAACAAACTCCGCACAGACAGCACCTATCATCATGCACGATCGAACTTGGGTCTCTGGTGCTGTAAGGCAGCAACTGTACTGCTGCGCCACCGTGCAGCCCAAAGGGCCAAAACAGGCAGATTTGGAGATCAGGAAACCATCGTTAGTGTAAGTACTGGGCTGCATTCACTTCTCTCTGTAATTTCTTGCTGTCTTGGCCCGAGCAGTTGTAATGCATCCCGACAGGATGCTTTCAATGCCCTTCTGTATAAATTGATAAGTTATTGGAAACATGCACCATTTCCTCAGCCTTGTTCTGAGGAAGCAGAGGTATTGGTGCACTTTCTTCACTGTAACATCATTGTGGTTGGGCAAGGAAAAATTGTTGGTGATATTTACACCTGGAGATGTGAAGCTCTCGCCATCTCCACCTCGGTATCATTGATACAGAATGGGAGTGTACTCCACTCCACTTCCTGAAGTCGATTAACAACTCTGTTTTGCTGATTTTGGAGGAGAGTTTCCTTTCCTGACACCATGTTATTAAGGTCTCTATCTCTTTCCTGTACTCTGTCTTGTCAGTGTTTGAGATCCGCCCCACTCCAGTGCTGACATCTGCACACTTGTAAATGCAGACCTGAACTTAGTTCATAGAGCAAGATTTGGCCGCTATGTCGTTAGTGTATAAGGAAAATAGTGAAGGGGTGAGAATGCATCCTTATGGGGCACCAGTTTTGAGAATTATCGTGGAGGATGATTGTCACCTATGCTCGGTGTTTGTGGTTTATGGGTCAGAAAGTTAACAATCCAGTTGTAGATAGGGATGCTGAGTTTCAGGTCTAGAGGTTTGGAGATGGGTTTGAGGCAACAATTCAAGGCTGGTGAATTTTCTCTGCGCCCTTTCCAGAGTAATCACATCCTGCACATCTCCTTTAAAGTTTTCCCCTCTCATTTTAAATCTAAGACCTCTATTCTTTGACATCTCCACCATGGGAACCAGGTTCTGCCTGCCAGTCTATCCAGGGCCCTCGCTTAACTTTTTTTCTCTATTGTCAGCCAGGCAAACTAGGCACCTTTTTAGGTTGCCACACGACAGTTTAGGTGGTCATTTAAGATGGCATGCATGACGTGCGCAATAATGTGCTCGGACGAAGTGCGTAGTTACCAGACGGAATTATGGTCAATGAAGCATTCATATATTATTTCTGCTGATTTAGGTTTCAATGTTAAAAATGAAGCTGTACAATAATTGTATAACTGTTATGTCGATCGCCTTATCCTTGTACAATTGCTTCAAATAAAATAAATTCAAAAAAAGAAAGAAAGACGAGAACAAGAGTGCAGAATATAATGGTGTAAAAAAATAACAAGGATGCAGAATATAATATTGCAATGTTACAGCTGCAGAGAAAGTACAGATAAAAGTAGTGCGTGCCGCAATGAGGTAGGTTGGGAGATCGGGACTGCACGCTAGCTTATGAGAAGTCTGATAACAGTGGAGAAGAAGTTGTTTCTGAATCTGGTGGTACATGCTTTCAATTTTTTTTTAAATCTTCTTCCCAAAGGGAAAGGGAAAATGAAGAAATAATCGGGCTGAAAAAGTCCTTGATTATGTTAAGGGCCTGTCCCACTATACGAGCTCTCGTGAGTTAAAAAAAAAAAATCAAACTCGTGGTAAGTACGTAGAATGTACATAGTGGGTACGTCGGAGCTTGGTATGTCTCTTAACGGCTCGTAACGCTAACGGCAGGTTCTCGGGAAACGCGGTAAACTCGTGAAGTTTTTTCAACATGTTGAAAAATGTCCACGAGAGCTCCGAGTACCTACAAGCGGCTATTACCGTAATTCTCCGAGTTTGAATCAGGGGAAATTTGGGAGAACTCTTGAATTACCTCGTACAGTGGGACAGGCCCTTTAGCTAGCTTTCTGAGGCAGTATGAAGTTAGATGGAATCAATGGAGGGGAGATGGTTGGTCTGTGTGATGGACTGGCCTGTATCCACTATTTCTTGTGGTCTTGGTCAGCTGTTGCCAAACTGAGTTGTAATGCAATGTGATAGTATGTTCTCCATGGTTCATTTGTAGTAGTCAGTATGAGTTGGTGGTGACTTGCCAAACTTCCTTAGTAGAGATGATCGTATGTTTTCTTGGCTGTAGTGTCTATGTGGTTACTATCCTTGTGGTTGAACCAAGACAACATATTGTTGATATATACACTCAACCATCTCCACATCAGCATCAATGATGCTGAACACTGCATACTCCGGAAGTGGTGGCGCTGTTGAACAGCTGCGGCTCGCCTGCAGTCCGTCTGTTTTTACTTTTTTGTTGTGTGTTTTTTTGTCTTGTTTAGTTAATTTTTTGGTTATTAGGTTGTGTTATGTGTGTGTGGGGGGGGGGGGCTGAAACATGGTTTTCTGTCTCTCCCTTCGGGGGAATGCGACTCTTTCTGTCGTATCCCCCCTTCTCTGCCTCCGTCTGCGCTGAGGCCTAATGGCGGAGCTGGCGGCCTCCAACCTGCGACTGACCTCGAGGCTCCGGAGGCAGAGCCAGCCAGGACTCACCAACGCGAGGCTGGCCGTCTTCGAGCTGTGGCGGCGTTCGGGCGCTCCAGTGGCAGCGGCACGACTCGGGGCTGAGACGGCGCTCCGGTGAGGGCGGGGCTGGGACGGCGCTCCGGTGAGGGCGGCCCGGCGCGGGGCTGAGGCGGTGCTCCGGTGGCTGAGGCGGCCCGGCGCGGGGCTGAGACGGTGCTCTGGTAGCTGAGGCGGCGTTCTGGTGGCGGTGACCTGAATCCGAGGCTCGGCCGCGGGCCAGTGGACGGCATTGTCGGGAGCTCGCAGGTCACAGGCCGGTGCCTGTTTTTCAGAGCTCCCGCGGCAACAGCTGCGTCCGCTGGACTGGAGGGCGGCAGCTTCGACCGTCCCGGGCCATGGAGCTTGAACCGGCCCGTATGCGGAGCTCAGTGAGCCGCGGGACTGACTTACCTACTCTCTAGAATTTAGGAGATTGAGAGGGGATCTTATAGAAACTTACAAAATTCTTAAGGGGTTGGACAGGCTAAATGCAGGAAGATTGCTCCCGATGTTGGGGAAGTCCAGGACAAGGGGTCACAGCTTAAGGATAAGGGGGAAATCCTTTAAAACCGAGATGAGAAGAACCTTTTTCACACAGAGAGTGGTGAATCTCTGGAACTCTCTGCCGCAGAGGGTAGTCGAGGCCAGTTCATTGGCTATATTTAAGAGGGAGTTAGATGTGGCCCTTGTGGCTAAGGGGATCAGATGGTATGGAGAGAAGGCAGGTACGGAATACTGAGTTGGATGATCAGCCATGATCATATTGAATGGCGGTGCAGGCTCGAAGGGCCGAATGGCCTACTCCTGCACCTAATTTCTATGTTTCTATGTTTCTACCATCGCCCGGTGGGGTAACAACATATCGCCTCAGTGCAGAGGGAGAATGAGGATGGAAGAGACAGTAACCCTAAGATTTTTGCCTCCATCACAGTGAGGAGGTGCTTGGTGAACTCACTGTGGTGGATGTTAATTTGTGTTTATTGTGGATTTGGTGTTTATTATTGTATGTATGGCTGCAGGCAACGACATTTCGTTCAGATCGAATGACAAATAAAGGATCTAAGTCTAAGTCTAAGTCTAAGTCATACACTGGGGCATTTACTCCAATTCATTTCCTTCATTTTGCTGACATTGTGGAAGAAGTAGTTGTCCTAACACCATGTTAATCCTCTGTCTCTCTCCTTCCTTGACCGTTTCATTATTGTTCAAGATTCAGCATCCTACAATGGTGTCATCTGCAAACTTGTCAATGGAGTTTGATGAGAATTTGGTTGCGTGACATAGTAAGGGGCTGAGAATGAATCCTTTGTTGAAAAATCCGATGTATGATGTTTGGTCACATCCTTTGAGATGCATGGACATTTGCTGCCTTTCGTAATCTGTGACCAAAGGTCGGAGAGAACCCTTCTGAAATGCCAAGGTGTGTAGGAAGGAACTGCAGATGCTGGTTTCTATCGAAGATAGACACAACCTGCTGGAGTAACTGAGCGGGTCAGGAACCTAAGAATGGTTGCGACCCGAAACGCCTCCCATCCTTTTTCTCCAGAGATGCTGCCACACCCGCTGAGTTACTCCAGCGCTTTGTGTCTACCTTCAGAAATGCCAGCTGTGTATCATATAAATTGAAGCTCAACGGAGAATCTGTTTGCAATATATTGAAAATTACATCAAGTAGGTATGTTACAAAACCTACCTGAATCGTCATTGGGAATCTGCCCAAAGCCATGTCCGCGATTTTGGCGCTGTTTGGAGGGGGCGGGTTTAAAACGCGATTTTTACTAGACTGTTCTAATCGCAGATGTTCAGCCTAGTAAATCATTAACGAAAAATCGCTGCAAGACCCGGTCGCAAAAGGTATTATTAGTTTTATAGGCCTCGAATAATAGTTATAATAGTTTTAAAATTACTGTCTCACTCCGCAACCTCTCGCAGCCCCAGGGTTTTATAAAGCAAACAATTAAAGGTATGTACCTTATGTTTACATTAAATGGGGCATGTATATAACCCTGTATATAAAGTTATCTATAGCGAGTAGTTCATTTTGGGCTTTTTATAATATCCCGCAGTATTTTTCTGGGCATTTGAGGGCACTAATCCAGCGCAATGTGAACGTTCTAAACCAGTGCGTTCACAGGAACCCACTAGAAAGCCGATTTAAATGGGCATTTATTTACAGCAATTGAACACTAAATTCCTTCCATTTGGCCTATAAATTAATGTAAATTAGATATAAAAATCATGTTATATTGTGAATTATTTGTGAATAATCTTGGACACTTAGGCTATTTAAAAATGTTAATCTTTCCTTAAGAAATGGGCTTTTGACTGTCTACGATCACTGCTTTTTTGTAATGTCCATTGAAAATCAATAGGGAACAAGATGCTAATTTCCGAGTATGAAAATGGCCATACCTTTTTTAATACTTGAGATATGAAAGTGAATTCGGTGTCAAATTAAACTTATTGTTATGCTTTATCTGATGGGATAAATTGCAGACTTGATTTTTAAAATCTCAAAATTTTGTAACATTGCTACATCAAGCACACATTTCCTGTTTATTGGAGTTCAATTGAAAAATTCTCTGGATCACATTTCTATCACCAGCAAATGGTGGGGCCATGCTGGCATGGTGGCGCAGTAGTAGAGGTGCTTGCATTGCCGGAAACACGGGTTTGATCCCAATTACGGGCGCTATTATACGAAGTTTATATGTTCTCCCCGTGGCCCACGTGGGCATTCTCCGAGATCTTCGGTTTCCTCCCACACTCCAAAGACATTTAGGTTTGTAGGTTAATTGGCTGGGTGAATGCGTAAATTGTCCCTAGTGTGTGTAGGATAGTCTCCGTGTGCGGGGATCGCTGGTCAGCGCGGACTCGGTGAGCCGAAGGTGATGCCTGTTTCCGCACTGTGTCTCTAAACTAAACTAAACTAAGCAAACATGAAGAAAACTGTACAATGCCTCTTTCACAACATTTGATGTATCAGCAGATTTTTTTCAGTTGCTAATACCAGTGACAGTTGTAAAGAATGTCACCTGCACCACGTTCAATGGTAATAATTAAAAAGATAAGTTCTATGGGCAAGAATAATATTTAGCAAATACACCTGCAAAATTTATATTTGTGACAAAACTTCACGCAAAATTTATCTAAATCTAAATAAAATACTTGTTCTAAATTCTGAAAATATATCTATACATTTCTGGGATTTATTTTCCTGTCAAGTCGATACATCCCTTTCAAGAAGACCATTCAATTTTTGCTTCATAATATATTAGCTGCAGTCCCAAGTTTCGCCCTCATCATGCAGTGCTTTTTATTTCAGCAACATGGTGGCGCAGTGGTAGAGTTGCTGCCTTACAGCGCTTGCAACGCTAGAGAGACCAGGGTTCGATCCAGACTACGGGTGCTGTCTGTACGGAGTTTGTAAGTTCTCCCCGTGACCTACATGGGTGTTCTCTGAGATTTTCGGTTTCCTCCCACACTCCAAAGACGTCCAAGTTTGTAGGTTAAATGGCTTGGGTAAAATTTTAATTTGTCCCTAGTGTGTGTACTGTAGGATAGTGTTAATGTGTGTGAATCGCTGGTCGGCGTGGACTTGGTGGGCCGAAGGGCCTGTTTCCGTGCTGTATCTCTAAACTAAAATCTAGACCACTGTTATTTAGAATTGATAGATAATGTTTAAGGTTGAAACCCATCTTCAGATTTACTTTTTGAGTCTGAGGAAGGATCTCGACCCGAAAAGTCGCCTGTCCATTCCCTCCATAGATGCTGCTGAATTCCTCCAGCGCTTTGTATTGTGCTCAGGATTTCAGAGTCTGCGATCTCACTGTTAAGGGCCTGTCCCACTTGGCCGTCATTTACGCGACAGGCTGGTAGTGACTGTTGCGCGCCTTCTTCATGCGTCAGCACAGCTGTCTGGAGCGCATGACACCATTTCAACACCCAGTGGAAAGTTGTTTAGTGCATAATACTGTATTTTCTATCAAATTATGGTGTAATTCAGAAAATTGGTCGCCTTGAGTTATGTTTTTCCCCCCCCCCCCCCCCCCCCCCCCCCCCCCCCCCCGCGGAATATACATGTTTGCTCCGTGCTCAGTACAAGTGGTATTGGTTCCAATTGGTTCGAAATTACGACAACTTGAAGCTGTAACAAAAAATAAATAAACAGGTAAAATAATCAGAGTCGACTCAGCGTAAAAGCAAAATACCGAATATTTTTATTTGACTCCCTGACTTTGCATTAACATTGAACCTTGCGCCTCTAACTCAATTATCGGTGCAGCTACCCGTTGAACAAAATGTTTTAAACTCTATAAAAGAGTGTCAAGTGTCTGAATATTCGCAATTTTTAATGAATCATCATCAGCATCAAACGTTGCAGACCTGCCCACCGCAATATGTCACCTACATGTATACAGGCAAATGACTCAATAGACATGACTTATTCTCTGGGGACTTTCTGATTTCAAACTCCATCGCAAAATGCACCTACATTCCACCATCAAAAGCATGTACAATCAATATATTCGTGATAGTTGATTCGTATACTACAGTACTGCACGTACGAGGTCAGGACGTCAGCACGCGACTGCAATACGTCCGCGTGCGTACGCAAAGATTTTGTGCACTACAAAATCCTGGAGCACCGCGCGATACCGCGCGCAACTCCATACCCCTCCGCGCTTCTACATGCGACCGTCCCGCGCCGCCCACAAGCTACACGTGCGTCTCAACGTGACGACGAGGGCACGCAAATGACAGCCAAGTGGGACAGGCCCTTTATTTACCTGCCAAAGCTCAATGTTATGCTTGTTCTTGAACCGTACTCCATGTTCCTGACACTTACTTGTAATCCCCGAACTCTCCCCAGATTTTTCTTTCTTCTTTGATCCCAATCTGTCCTACTTTTTTTGAAACTTTTTATATAAACCGCATCCATGTTTGTGACATACATACAGCCAATTAAAACACGGCCAATCTTCATCCTGCACTTTAGTTACTCAGTAAATGAATCATCGTAGATGTAATGTTGCCGATTAGGAATTTAATAGTTTCTTATTTTATTTACCAGTTTTGGTTATTTCAAACCATTTTAATTGTTCAGAGATGTTTATTCCCATCTTAAACTAAAGCTCAGTTTATTACTAATTATAAACAATGCTACAATTATCTAATTGGTTTGGTACTTTATAATGTTTTCACTCTATGGAATAAATGATTAAATTAAATTAACCTATTAACTGAATTTTCACAATGTGTCACCAATTTATTCAGTTGCTTCCCTAGTCTCTCCATTTAATAATTTACTCTCTTAGAGGATTTAGCAATGGATGTTAGCTTTGTAACATAATGACTTGAGAATATGTAAATTTATCTGCACCATATATTTCAAAAGGTCCCCAATAAAGGTTTGGACATCTAGAGTAGTTTGAGAAACTTTAGTTTCCAGACTATGGTTTCTGTGGCAACTCTTCACTCTTCACTCTCCATAAAGAGAATCAAAATGGCAGCTTTATATATGGCACGGTATATATTTGTACCGACCTGTCACAGAGTTCAATAAAGTGATTGATATCATGCCTAGCTCTTACTGAAGGGTGCCACGGCTTATAGTTTGTTGGCTCCATTTCCTTCTGCAGACCTGAATATTATACAAAAAAAAAAGATCTTCTGTGGAAATCATTTTTGCAGAGCTCAGGATTTTCTTCAGTGTCAAATGTAGTAGAATGAGGTGGGTGTGAGACTTATGACCTTGTGTGTTTAAAAAAAATGGAAATACCACAGACAGAGGATTGGGGGGAAGGGGGGAACAAAGCCCAAAGATAAGAACAATAGGTGTGAGACAGGTTTGAAGAGATGCAGATTGTGAAGCCAAATGGAGGATAATAAGTAGCAGGAGGAGGGAGAGGAGTGGAAGGGAGAAATAGGTGGGAGTCCAGGTAGTTTCTGATTTCGGCAATCACAGACAGCAAGTATTGAACATTTGGCAAATCAATAGCAGGGGCCCCATTGTGCAAAAAATGAAGGGTATAGTTGGATTTTCAGAAAGTAATAGAATGCCCCATGAATGCTGTAACACATATCTACTTTGACAGCAGGCATCAATCCATTTAAGTCGAACTGTACTAAGCTTGCACAGTAAGCATGTGAATGAAGGGAAAGGAATTACCTTTCAGAAAGCTACAAATACAGATTTGCCACCTGCACCTACACAATGACAGTACTTCCATGAATTACAATAAATTAGTAACTTTTAGGGCAGCACAGTGGAAGAGCTGCTGCCTTACAGTGCCAGAGACCTGGGTTTGATCCGGACTATGGGTGCTGTCTGTACAGAGTTTGTACAGAGTTCTCCCTGTGACCGCGTGGGTTTTCTCAGGGTGCTCCGGTTTCTTTGCGCATTCCAAAAGACATACAGGTTTGTAAGTTAATTGCCTTTGGTAAAATGGTAACTTGTCCCTAGTGTGTAAGATAGTGTTAGTGAACGGGGTAATCTGTGATCAGTGGGCCAAAGGGCCTATTTCCGCACTGTATCTCTAAAGTCTAAAAGTGCAATGTATAAAGTGGAGGTACTGCTGAAATGTGTCCTTACAAGGGTGCTAGATGAGGCAGATTCAATAGTTGCATTAAGAGGATGTTTGATTGGCACATGGATATGCAGGGAAAGGATGGATATGGACCACGTGCAGGCTGAGTAGATAAGTTTACCTGGACATTATGTTCAACACAGACAGTGTGGGCTGAAGGGCCTGTTCCTGTGATGTACTGTGCTATGTTCTATGCTCTCAGTGTAGCCTGTTGTGGGTAACTTCAGTCTTGTTTAGTTTTGAGATACAGCATGGGAACAGGGCTACAGCCCACCGAGTCCATGCTGATCTTTGATCACCCGTTCATACTAGTTCTACGTTGTCCCACTTTCTCATCCACTCCCTACATACAGGGGCAATTTGCAGAGGTCAATTAACCTACAAACCTGCATGGATTTGAGATGTGGGAGGGATCCGGAGCACTTGGAGGAAACTGACATGGTCCCAGGGAAGACTTGCAAAATCCTAATAGACAGGATTGAATCTGGGTCTCTGGCGCTGCGAGTCAGCAGCTCGACCAACTGCCCCACTCTGCCACCCTCCAACTTAGAGTTTTACAATGCGTTCCAAATGTTTACAACAGCTGCACTTATTTCTTTGATTTTGATCTTAAACTCTATGGCTTCAGAATGTGGATTTTTAATATTCAGAGTTTGATTGTAGCAGATTATTTATGTCAAATAAAATTATAGATGCCGGCTTAATTCACCTAATAATGAAAGATGCTGTTATAATTTGTGTTTCTCTTAAAATATTTGTGACATTGCCTGGTTTTTAAGTAATTACAATAAATAGCAAGTTTGTGACGAATTTGGAAGTACACTCTGGAAGTAGATTGCAATATATGAATACAAAAGTGAAACTCAGTATTAAGCTCAACTCATGATTTTTGCTGTATAAACTTCCTCCAACCTTTACTCATTGTACCCACTATCTTTAAACTTCTGATAAAACATGATTGATTTGAAATGATAGAATGGAGCAACTCAGTGGGCCAACAAGTATGCCCTACCTTGTTGTTTTTTTTGCCCTAGATTCCAGCACCTGTAGTTCATGTGTCTCCAACCTGAAATGTTAACTCCATTTCAGTCTCCACACATATTGTCTGACTTGCTGAGTATCTACAGAATTTCTTCTATATTTCAGATTTCCAGCATCTAGAATTTTAGATTAAAGGGCCTGTCCCCATATACGAGTTTACCCAAGTGCTCTCCCTTGTTTAAAAGAAAAATCAAACTCGTGGTAAGTACGTAGAATGCATGTAGCGGGTACGTCGTAGCTCGGGTCGTCTCTTAGCGGCTCGTAACACTAACAGCAGGTACTCAGGAAACGCGGTAAGCTCGTGAAGTTTTTTCAACATGTTGAAAAATGTCTGCGAGAGCCTCGAGTACCTATGAGCGGCCATTACCTTAATTCTCCGAGTTCAAATCGGGGAAACTCGGGAGAACTTGAATTACCTCATACAGTGGTATAGGTCCTTAAAGCCCTGTCCCATGGTACGAGTTCATTCCAAGAGTTCTCCCGAGTTTGCCCTGATTCGAACTTGGAGATTTACGGTAATGGCCACTTGTCGGTACTCAGGGCTCTCGTGGATATTTTTCATCATGTTGAAAAATCGTCACGAGTCTTCCCGTGCTCACCTGCCGTTAGCGAGTCTTCCCAAGTACCTGCCGTTAGCGCTAAGAGACGTCCCCGAGCTTCGACGTACCCACTATGTTCATTCTCTGTGCTTACCACGAGTTTAATATTTTTTAACCTCTGGGGGAGTGCTCTTGGAATGAACTCGTACCGTGGGACAGGGCTTTTAAGAGTACATTTCTCTCTCACAAGAGTCCTTTCTCACTCTTGTGATTTTTTTAAATTTACATTTTGCTTTTGCAAACCTTGCCTAGAGAGTACCACATATTGCCCATTCATATTGCCCATTCTTAAATTCCCTACGATAGAGAAGGTTTCTCTTAAATTCCAGCAAACGATAGTAGTTATCCTTTATGATTATCTGACCGCTGTGGCCCACGTAAAGTTGGTGGCATTTTACAATGGTGTAAAAAGCAAACCAACGAGACCTGGGTGTCATGGTACACCAGTCATTGAAAGTAGGCATGCAGGTGCAGCAGGCAGTGAAGAAAGCGAATGGTATGTTAGCATTCATAGCAAAAGGATTTGAGTATAGGAGCAGGGAAGTTCTACTGCAGTTGTACAGGGTCTTGGTGAGACCACACCTGGAGTATTGCGTACAGTTTTGGTCTCCTAATCTGAGGAAAGACATTCTTGCCATAGAGGGAGTACAGAGAAGGTTCACCAGACTGATTCCTGGGATGTCAGGACTTTCATATGAAGAAAGACTGGATAGACTCGGCTTGTACTCGCTAGAATTTAAAAGATTGAGGGGGGATCTTATAGAAACTTACAAAATTCTCAAGGGGTTGGACAGGCTAGATGCAGGAAGATTGTTTCCGATGTTGGGGAAGTTCAGAACAAGGGGTCACAGTTTAAGGATAAGGGGGAAATCTTTTAGGACCGAGATGAGGAAAACATTTTTCACACAGAGAGTGGTGAATCTGTGGAATTCTCTGCCACATAAGGTAGTTGAGGCCAGTTCATTGGCTATATTTAGGAGGGAGTTAGATGTGGCCCTTGTGGCTAAATGGATCAGGGGGTATGGAGAAAAGGCAGGTACAGGATACTGAGTTGGATGATCAGCCATGATCATATTGAATGGCGGTGCAGGCTCGAAGGGCCGAATGGCCTACTCCTGCACCTATTTTCTATGTTTCTATGTTTCTATGAATCACAGTTTCCCTAATCTTTTCTGGTAGTTTCAAATCTTGTGAATCCTACTTTCACCTTTGTCAATGTTTTGATTTTGCAGAATTGTGCACAATATCCTGAGTAAGATCATTTGATATATTTCTTACAATTTGCGATAAAAAAATCTGTAGCCTCAAGGCAGATATCTTAACTGGGGGTTACAATTGAAGAGCACTTCCTTTACATTGAATGTGAAGGTTTATTTACCCTAAAGAAAGGGAATATGGTTATTCTATTTATTTGGTATCAGATAGAAAATTGTATTAACTTGTTTCCCAATCAATAAAAACAAATTGGTGTCTATTGAAAAAATCTTCAAAGCTTTTTTCCAATGTCATGTTTTCTAAATATGGGCAGCTTCCACATATTGGTCTCCCTCCTCCACAGTTGTACAACCCCTGACATACTTTAAGCAATGCCATGAGTTTTGTGTTGACTTTGATATATAACTAAGCCATAAGGGTTACAATTCTCTTCCACATCCCATTTCCCTGCAGTTTATTTCCTTCAGGCTTCTTTCTGTTTTCCCATTTCTACCAGATGTTATAAAACAAAACACAGAACAACTGACCCAATCCATCGGTTGTCCAGGCTGCTGTGGATGAGGAGTCTACAGTGCATTCCAATGCTGTTGTTTAACAAACCTATATCATCTTAAACAGACCCAAGCTGTGACTGTTGCTGTTACAAGCTGAATGTCAAAGGCACTTTAGTGTTAGTTTTTGAGATATAGAGCGGATACAGGCCCACCAAGTCCACACCGACCAACAATCCCCGCACACTAACACTATCATACACACACTAGGAACAATTTACAATTATACCAAGCCAATTAACCTACAAACCTGTACATCTTTGTAGTGTGGGAGGAAACCGGATATCCCGTAGAAAACCCATGCAGGTTACAGGGAGAACTCCGTACAGACATCACCCGTAGTCGGGATCGAACCCGGATCTCTGGCGTGTTAGGCAGCAATGTACCGCTGTACCACCGTGCCGCCTGTTGTTAAATTAATGACAGAGAGAATCAAATACAAAGTGTTGGAGTAACTCAGCAGGTCAGGCAGCATTTGTGGGGGGAATAGATGGGTGATGTTTCAGTTTGGGACCTTTCTTCAGGTTGATCAGTCAGAAGAAGGGTCTCATCCCAAAAAGTTGCTTATCCATTTCCTTCACAGGTGCTGCCTGACCCATTGAGTTACTCTAGCACTTTGTGTTTTCTCAAGATTCCAGCATCTGCAGTTCCTTGTGTTTACCAATAGAACCAATCTGCCATGAGTTGTAGTCTATTTGCTGAATCAAGATATCTCTTATCTCCTTATTTATTCTCTTTTTCTTCTGACCTTTCTAGCATTTTTCATTTTTCTCTCGTTCCTCACTGTCTGACACAGAATTTCCTTGGCTCTATTTTTTAACAGCTGTGAATGCTGGGCCAGTGTTTCTCAATCTTGCTCATTAGGGAAAGATAGAGGAGTAACTGTCAGAATTTACCACCATCATTTCTGGTTGAAATGGCTTGCAGGCAAAACATTATGATTTCCTTCAGGATGAAGCTCCTATTAATGATCAGCATTCTGTCTAGTTATTTCAGTTTCATTTTGTTTTTTGAATGAAGTTAAGTGAAATTGACATGTGCCATAAATCGTGACACATATAATTAGATGTCTCTGAATCGGTGTGTCGACAATAACTTAAATCCAATTCCATGAGAAACCATTAGAACAATATTTCATTTATTTTCAGAGAATATAATGCTGGATCAGTTAACATATATTTTACAGATTTTTATATCATTAGACTTTGTTTAGTTTGGGGATACAGCCAGGAAACAGGTTCTTCGGCCTACCGAGTCCATGCCAACCAACGACCATCCGTACTATTCTACACACTAGAGAGAAATTCCCAGAAGCCGTCTAACCTACAAACCTGCACATCTTTGCAATGTGGGAGGAAACCGGAGCATCTGGAGAAAACCCTCGCAGCCACAGGGAGAACATGTAAACTCCGTAGAGACAGCACCCTTAGTCAGGATCGAACTTGGGCCCATGACGCTGTAAGGTAGCAACTCTACCCCTACATTACTGTGCCGCCCTCAAGGGGTTTCAGTTCCATATTTTGTTACAATTAATATGTGGTCAATGTAAAGAATGTACCAGGTGTGTAGGAAAGAACGTCAAATCCTGGTTTAAATCGAAGGTAGACACAAAATGCTGGAGTAACTCAGCGGGACAGGCAGCATCTCCAGAGAGAAGAAATGGGTGACGTTTCGGGTCTGAAGAAGGGTCTCAACCCGAAACGTTACCCATTCCTTCTCTCCAGAGATGCTGCCTGTCCCGCTGAGTTACTCCAGCATTTTGTGTCTACCTAAACAATCTACTAGATCTCCCATAGGTCACTGCCCAACTGATTTGCTTATAAGCAAAGAGCTGGATGAACTCAGCAGGTCAGGCAGCATCTGTGGAGGAAATGGGCATATGGTATCCCCACAAACCCGTTGATTTCCTCCAGGGCTTTGTGTTTTGTTCAAGACTCCAGCATCTGCAGTTCCTTGTGCCTCTATAATTTTGATAGTTAGAATTAGAGAAGAGGAGGAGCCCGAGGGCTGAGGGAGAGCTGAGAAGGGGAGGAGACAGCAAGGGCTATCGGAAATTGGAGGCCAATGTTTATGCCGCTAGTATTTCTTTGTGTTTTAATTGTTTTTTTAATATGAGCTATTTTATTATTTTAATTAGTTAAAGCAATGTTAATGATTTTTTTTAATCTCTGATATTTATAAAGCTATTAAAAATGCTTTACCCCAATAAAAAACATTAAAGTCTTTCATTTTTCAGAAATACTATCTAATTAATAGAAACACAAGGAATATTAAGAAATCATTAAAACATTGAAATAAAGTAAACGAAAAAAAATAGTTAACTGAACTTTGCCTTGGCCCCTCCAATGGACAATGTTTTGGTCGGGGTCTAAAGAAGGGCATATCCAAGAAACATCGCATGTCCATTCCCTTCACAGATGCTGCCGGACACGCTGAGTTACTCCAGTACTTTCTGTTTTTCTACCTGCCTCAAGTACCTGGTGTGGCAGCTCGTTCCATATACCCACCACCATGCCCTTGTGTTCTGGGAGAAGGACTACAGGGCTCGTTGGAAGCTTTTTCAGTACTGGGTATTGCAGGAGGTAGCGTGCATCCTGCCTAAGGAACATAATGTTTTAAAACTGGAACTGCAGCTGCTGGAATCTCAAGCAACACACAGTGCTGGAGGAACTCAGCAGGTTAGGCAACATCTGAGGAGGGAATGGACAGATGATGTTTTGTGCTGGGATATAACTAAATGAATTTAATATATTTTTCAATAAAGAAGCTGATTCCATTATGGACCACCCATCAGGAGGTTTGGAGGGTTATGGACCAGGCACAGGCTGGACCAGGGCAACTTGGTCGGCTTGGACACGTTGGGCTGAGGGGCGGTTTTCAATGCTGTGACTCTAAGACGCTAAGCACCAGACACAGTCCTCACGATTCAGCCCATGATTTCAAACTTTTATTTACTTGGCGTTGCTGACTAACCAACCTTAAAAGTACGTCACTAATTGCTTGTGATGTGGGAGCTTTGCAATGCAATGCCTTTTCAGTGTCAATCCCATGAGACCAAGTTTGGGGTTACAAAAGGCCACCAGGATGAGGTTAACCTACAGACCATTGAATGGACGGCAATGGGCAGCACGGTGGCGCAGCTGTAGAATTGCTGCCTTTCAGCGCTTACAGCCCCAGAGATCCAGGTTCAATCTCAATGATGGGTGCTGTCTGTACGGAGTTTGTACGTTCTCCCCATGACCGCGTGGGATTTCTCCGAGATCATCAGTTTCCTCCCACACTCCAAAGGCGTACAGGTTTGTAGGTTCATTGGCTTGGTATAAATGTAAAATTGCCCCTAGTGTGTGTAGGGTGTGTGTAGGATAGTGTAAGTGTGTGGGGATCACTGGTCGGTGCTGTATCTCTAAACTTAACTAAACAAGTGCATGTCCCATAACCAATGTTCAGTTTCTACAACAATATGGGCGGTTTATAGTCACCATTTGGGTGCCGCAGTGGTGCAGCGATAGAGCTGCAGCCTTACAGACCCGGGTTCGATCCTGACTATGGGCGTGTCTGAGCGGAGTTTGTACGTTCTCCCTGTGATCACGTGGGTTTTCTTCGGTTGCTCCGGTTTCCTCCCACATTCCAAAGATGTGCTGGTTTGTATTCCAAATATGTGCTTCAGTAAATTTTCTCTAGTGTGTAGGATAGAACGAGTGTATGTGGGGATCGTTGGTCTGTGTGGACTCGGTGAGCCGAAGGGCCTGTTTCCATGCTGTATCAATAAACTAAAACTAAATGAATTCAAATGTGGAACTCAACAACTCCCAGTGGAAGTCCAACCCCTGGACCATATCGAAAGGAACAATGCAGTCTGCAAGCCTGGCCAGCCAAGTTGGGGCAGTGGATAATCTGCCCCATTCTCTTGCAAATCCGTGTAAATAAGAGGATTTGTGCAGGGGAGTGATCACAGTTTGGAAGGTACATTGAATAACAAACACTTGCTTTGACTTCCCATCTGCTGCTGTTTAATCTGCCATCGGCTCCGGGATGGAAAAGCTAGAGACGACTTGGGAAAGTGCCCACAGTTTTCTTGCCTCCTATTGTGACCCTGGCCTTTGGGCTCAGTCTCAGTCAATGCTCGTGTTTGACTGGTTGCAAGAAATGTTACCTCCTCCGCTCTCATGGTTCCCTTTGTTTGTATCATTAGCTCTGGTATATTGGACACCAGGCACTCAGCATTCTGAGCAACACAGCAATTTCTTGTTCAATCTGGTCCTGTGCAAGTCATCATGCAGCATTGGCTGGCAGAAGGCAGACCAATGTTAGCATTCATTTTGAGAGGACCAGAAGGATGCAATGCTGAGGTTTTATAGGGCGCTGGTCGAGAAAACATTTGGAACTTGTGAGCAGTTTTGGGCTCTATATCTGAGGAAGGATGTGCTGATGTTGCTCTGTATGATCTTATGATAAAATGAACTACAAGATGGTACTTATCCCTGTTGCGTTATAAAACTGACTGCAGCATAACCTCTCATATGCCCCACACCTCCTCTGCTGCCCCTCCACTGTAACTCAACTCTATGATAAAGTCCAGGAAGCATGACTCTGGAATTTAATTAACTCACATTCAGAATCAAAGGTTCACTATAGGTGGGAATCTGGAGATGCTGCCTGATCAAAAGTGGGATAAGCTTTGTCAGCGTTGTATCCAGCCAAACAAGAACATTGACTGTGTCTTTCAGTTATGCTACAGTTGTACAAGTAATTGATGAGGCCACACTTGGAGTATGGTATGGTCTCGTATCATATACCAGTAAAGAGGATCTGAGCTTAGGGAGAGGTTGGGCAGGCTAGGACTTTATTCGTTGGAGCACAGGAAGCTGAGAGGTGATCTTACAAGGTCGTATAAAATAATGCGGGGAATAGATACAATGAATACACAGAGTATTTTTTCCGTAGGTAGGGGAATCAAAAACTAGAGGGCATAGATTTAAGGTGAGAGGGTTAATATTTAATAGGAAACTGAGGGGCAGCTTTTTCACACAGAGGGAAATATGGAACAAGCTGCCATAGCAAGTAGATGACACAGTTACAATAACAACTTTTACAAGACATTTGGACAGGTACCTTGTTAGGAAAAATTTAGGATATGGGCTGTATATGGGCAAATGGGACTAGCTTAAATGGGACATCATGGATGGCACAGACTAGTTGGGGTGAAGGACCTTTTTCCATGCTGTATAACTATGGCTCAAGCATGATGAACAATACATATATTTTCAAGTGGCATTCTGATTACGTTAATGTTTCATGTATTTTGTGTTATGATTGTTGGCAGATCAATTTGCCTCCTGGAATAAATAAAGTTCTATCGTATGGTATGGTTTCGTATCATATAAAGGCCTCCCAGTAAATGCCTTAAAGTACTCACTTACTGCACCATCCATCTCGTTCATTAACAATTTCATTCATGTTGTTTGATCCCAGCAGTCTATTCCAAGCGGCCTGGAGAAAATGTTTCTGGTAATAACTGTAGACAAGCCGTTTATTTATTGGAAGCTTTTCTTTCCAGTAATTAAATATTTCTAACCTTTTGCAGCAACATTTGGTGGCATTGTTCCTTTGGTCTTTGGAATGTGAGGAATTAAATGGATGAGGGGAAGATTGGTGTTAAGGTAGGGTGGCATGGTCTCAGTGAACCGAAGGGCCTGTTTTCATGCTGTGCAGGAGACTGAGGGGTAACCTGATAGAAAATGATGATAGGCTTGGATAGGGTAGGCAGTCAGGAGCTTTATACCTGTGTGGAAATGTCAACGATTAGAGGGCAAAGCTTTAATGTGAGTTGGGCAAAGTTTAAAGGAGATGTCATCAGGTCATACTTGAGAGGAGTAGAATTAGGCCATTCGGTCCATCAAGTCTACCCCGCCATTCAATCATGCCTGATCTATCTCTCCCTCCTAACCCCATTCTCCTGCCTTCTCCCCATAGCCTCTGACACCCGTACTAATCAAGAATCTATCTATCTCAGCCTTAAAAATATCCACTGACTTGGCCTCCACAGCCTTCTGTGGCGAAGAATTCCACAGATTCACTGACCTCTGACTAAAGAAATTTCTCCTCATCTCCTTCCTAAAAGAATGTCCTTTAATTCTGAGGCTATGACCTCTAGTCCTAGATTCTCCCACTGGTGGAAACATCCTCCCCACATCCATTCTATCCAAGCCTTTCACTATTCAGTACATTTCAATGAGGTCCCCCCTTCATTCTTCTAAACTCTAGTGAGTACAGGCCCAGTGGCGTCAATCGCTCATCATAGGTTAGCCTACTCATTCTCCATACTCACGTGCAGGGCAAGTTTGTACACAGACTGTGGTGAGAGCTTGGAACATGCTACCATCTGTGGTGGTGGAGGCAGATTTGATGTGTCGGGAATGGAGGGATATGGATCATGTGCAGGTAGATGTGATTAGGTTATCTTGGCATCATGTTTGGCACAGATAATAGGGCCTGTTTCTAAGCTGTACATTTTATACTTGTTCTGTGTTCTCTCTAATATTTGTGTGTTGTTCTGTAACTATCATATTTTTCTTTCACAGAATGTAGTTACACAAAGCCCCAAATATTCCGTAACACTGCAGATGGAGCCATGCACTTGCCTGTTCTGGAGGGAGTGTACATGCCTTGGCGATCTGCTACAGTATGAAGGAAAGGCTTGCATTATTTAGTTTTAGTCTGGTTCACTGACTGCACTGTGAAGGAAACAAGCAGTCAATTTATTCAGTTATTTATGGAGAGGGAACCCGGTGACAGTGAGAGTTGCCATGGATACGGCCGGTGCTCTCCACTTCTGTGAGGGCGTGCACAGCTGTCAGAATATAGATTTCAGACGTATCCGAAGAATAATTTTGGAATAACAGTTAAAAATGGTTGATGATCTTACGTAGAATTACATGAATGAAAAAGATGTGAGTCTTATATTTTTTGTAAACCTCCATCTTACAATTCTACAAGCACAACCCTCTCTCCCCCTGGCCTTGCTGTGCCTATCGAGCTTGCTCGGAACCACATCTGTGTTCATTACTGTGATAAATATTCCCAATGTGCAGGGATCGCTGGCCGGCATGGACCCAGTGGGCCGAAGGGCCTGCTTCCGTGCTGTATCTCGAAACTAAACTAAATGGAAGGATGAGGGGAATGTTAGTAGAAGTTACTTCTCCTCTGTCTGCATATGATCCATATACCTTAATTACCTGCATATCCACGGGAATGGGACAAATAATTAAATCAGTAAGCAAGTACAAGCTGAGGAAATATTTGCAAACTTTAAAGATTTTAGCAAAGCAATCATCTGATCTCCAGGTGGTCCTCAATATTGGAAGATTGTATTGTGGGCAGAGTAGAAACAGGCCCTTTGGCCCAACTTGCCCACACCAGCCAACTTGACCCATCTACACTAGTCCCCCCTGCCTGCATTTGGCCAATATTTCTCTAAATGTATCCTATCCGTCCCTAACTGGTGGGGGGCAGAAAAAGGGTTGTGTGATTTGCCAAGAAGTGTGTTTTGGATGTGCCGCTGTGGTACATTTGAGTCCCACCTCACAAATGTTCTCGCATTCCTACTGTGAAATTAGTTGAAATCACATCTCTTCCTAATTTTGTTTTTTCACCTTGGCGTGGAAAGATGCTACGTGGGAAAATTTGGAGCCTTTGACTCGTGGTCTCTGAAAGGGCTTAATGGAATGAAAGCTGAGAGATAGTTTCTCTCAGGCTGCAGAGGAAGTGCTTGTCCAAATGAGATGAGGAGAAATTTATCTGCGTGGCATGTTGTCTGTTTTCTACATGTTGTTTTACACAGAAGGTGCCTGGAGCTCACTGTTTTACACAGAAGGCGGTAGGTGCCTGGAGCTCACCGCCATAGGTGGCGGTGGAGGCAGATATTATAGTGGCACTTAATGGGCATTTAGATGGGCATATGGATATGCAGGGAATGGGGGGGATATGTATCACGGGCACGCAGACGAGAATAGTTATCTTGGCATCATGTTCGACTCAGATATGATGGGCTGAAGGGCCTATTCTTGCGCTGTATGTTCTATGCTCTTTTCGCAGAAGGTCATCAGCCTCTTGAATTCTCTACTTAAACGAACATTCAGTTATTGGGTAAATTGACAGCCAAAGTCGAGGGATTAATGGCTATAGGATGAATTGTGATCTGATTGAATGATGGAGCAGGCTTGAGAGGTATTGCCGCATATTAGTATTCCATTGTGCTTTGTTTGGTCCGGGTGTGATAAATATTCATGTGTGTTGCAAATGAATTAGTCAGGGGATGGGAAACAGTGCCATCATGTAGCATTTCCCACTGGCATTGGAGTACGGTGAGGCAAGAGAAGCTTGCAGCAGAGTGTTTAATTTCCACAAGCTTTATCATCATTGAATGTACTGTATGGAAGAGATTTTCATCAGACTCCAATTCTCATTAAATTCAGCGCAGGCACTGATTAATCAATAATTGCTGGGTTGATGCTCTAATCATTTCGGGTTCTCTCTCCATAGATGCTACCCGATGTTTTGGGTGTCCCCAGCATTTATTTTTTTATTTTGGGTTTCCAGCATCTGTAGTTTTATTTGATTTTCTGTAAACGGCTGATTCCAATTCAGTCACTAAAGGTTAAACATCCAAGGAGTATTACACTGACATTTTCACAAAGCTAATCAAGATTTAAAAGCTCAGTACAACAGCCTCTGAGTTGCTGCTCTTTTATACAATAGTTCAGTCTCCACAATTTATGTCATTAGAGCTGGTTCAAAGAAGATTCATTGGAGTAATCCTAGAAATGGAGTGGTTGTTCATAGTTTAGTTTAGAGGTACAGCATGGAAACAGTCCCTTCAGCCCACCGAGTCCATGCCGACCAGTGATCACCTGTGGACTAGTTCTATCCTACACAACAGACAATTTACTAAAGCCATTTAACCTACAAATCTGCACGTCTTTGGAAAGGGAGAGGAAATTGGGCCACCCGGAGAAAACCCACGTGATCAGAGGGAGAACATACAAACTCCAAACGGACAGGAGCCACAGTCAGGATCGCACCTGGGTGTCTGGCGCTGTAAGGCAGCAACTCTACCGCTACACCACCGATAGGTCTGTTCCTTCTATGTGGAAAGATTAAACTGGTGGTTCAGCACTCAATGAATGAAAGACAATCTCACTCAAATGTGAAAGTCTGAGAAAATGTTGATAGTGTGCTTCTTTTCATGGGAGAGTCTGGGAGCAAAGGGCACGGTTTCTGAATAATAGGAGACTGAGAGAAGGAAGAATTATTTCTCTCAGAAGATTGTGAATCTTTGGAACTCCTTGCTGCAGATGGCTGTAGGTTCACAATTATTGTATGTAAAACCCTTTACTGCATTGATGTACAAAGGGATCTAAGGGTCCAAGTCCATGGATCCCTGAAACTGGCAATACAGGTAGGTAGAGTGGTGAAGAAGACCTATGTTATCAGGGCCGGATTTAGATGAAGAGAGGCCCTAAGCTATTTCACTTGTGAGCCCCTCCCCCTCCCCCCAATCCCCAATCCCCCACCCCCACGACTAGAGGACCATGACTACCCGATAGTGACAGTGTGACACTTTTAGATCCTACTGATAGATAGATAGATAGATAGATAGCCTTTTATTGTCATTCAGACCGAAGTCTGAACGAAATTGCAGCAGTCATTTAACATACATATTGGATTCATCCCGGAGCGGGCGATGCCTTACCTGGATCGCCGTTTGAAGCTCTGGAGTGTGTTTGGCCTGCTGCTTCAATATCATGGAGCTGTGGTTCGCGGGGCTCCCAGCCTTGGGCTGCGCTGATTTTACTATCGCTGAGCCCTGGGAACCCTTTGCCGAGGGCCGCCAGCATGAATCTCCACCCAGCTCAGCCTGTGGATTTCGGGAGCCGCGGTCTCCGGTAAGAAGTGGCAGATTCAGAAGTCCAAGCCGCTGAGAATGTTCTCCCATTCCGACGTTGGATGGTGACCCCCAAATTTCTTTGTACCAATGCTCATGAGGGGGGGGGAGGGTCCAAGAGGAGGGGGTCCGTTGGAGACGGGAAAAAGGATCATCAATGGGGGCGAGGCTGCAGGTCAGGCAACGGCTGCAGGTTGCTGGAGGGCGATGGAGTGGCCAGGGTCAGGGGGCAAAGAGTAGGAGGTCCCGGTGGGTGGATGGTTGGTGGGGTGGCGATGTTCGACAGGTCCGGTGAGACAGCGAGGTGAGTAGGCCCCCCTAAATCTCGAGGCCCTAAGCTTAAGCTTGTCTAGCTTATACGTAAATCCGGCCCTGTATGTTATGCTTGCCTTCATTGGTCAGTGCATTGAGTATAAGAGTCAGTAAGGCTGCATTTGGAGTATTGTATGCAGTTCTGGTCACCCCATTACAGGAAGGATGTACAGGCATTGGAAATGTGTTTGAAAGAAAGAAAGAAAGAAAGAAAGAAAGAAAGAAAGAAAGAAAGAAAGAAGAAGCTTACCCGAATGCTTTAGAAACTATAAGGAGAGGTTGGGCAAACCTTGACTATTTTCTGGGAATCGGAGGTTGAGAGGTGACCTGATTGAAGTATATAAAATTAGGAGAGGCATAGGACGGCATGCTAGCACAGTGGTAGAGTTGATGCCTTACAGTGCTTGCAGCGCCGGAGACCCGGTTTCAATCCAGACTATGGGTGCTGTCTCTATGGAGTTTGTACGTTCTCCCCGTGACTACATGAGTTTTCTCCACGTTCTTTGGTTTCTTCCCAGACTCCAAAGGATTAACAAACTCATTAGGAAGGTTGACCCTTTCCTGGAGGCGGTGTTGAATTCATGGGAGGTGTTCTTGGAGGGGAGGATGCTCCTCAAACTGCAGAGCATCCTGGACTATACAGCTCACCCTTTCCATGACACACTGGTCAACCTGAGGAGTGCCTTCAGCAACAGACTGGTTCCACCAAGATGCAGTACAGAACACAACAGGAGATCCTTCTTCCCTGTGGCTATCAAACTTTACAACTCTTCCCCCTTCTGCCATGGGGTAGACTGAGTCTGAATCCTCCCCTCTCCTCCCCCCTCCTCAATCTTTGCACATCCCCCAAGCCTCTCAACTCGTCACTTTAATTTCATGTATTTTGTGCTTTTAATGACTGTTGGCAGATCAATTTCCCTCCTGGGATAAATAAAGTTGTATCGTATCGTGCAGGTTTGTAGGTTAATTAGCTTGGTAAAAGTGTGAAAATTGTCCCGAGTGTGTGTAAAATAGTGTTTGCGCAGAGATCACTGGTCGGAGTGGACTCGGTGGGCCCTAGGGACTGTTTCGGTGCTGTATCCCTAAACTAAAAACATAGATAGAGTACACAGTCAGAACATTTATCCCAGAGTGGAAATGTCAACGGCTAGAGAGCATAGCTTTAAGGTGAGGGAGCAACATTTAAAGGGGATGTTTGGCACTAGTTTGGTGGGCATCTGGAATGGGTTGCCTGTGGTGGTGGTGGTGGTGGTGCAGGCAGATACGATTGTGGCGTTTAAGTGGTTTTGAGATAGGCATGTGGATGTGTAGGGAATGGTGAGATATGGGTCATGTGTGGACAGAGGAGATTAGTCATGTTCAACACCGACGCTGGGGCTGACTATTCCATGTTCTATATTTAAGGCTGAGGGAAGGAAAGTGGCTTTCATGGGATCATTTATTATCCCATTGACTAGTGATCCAGGTTTAAGAGTCTGAAAGTTACACTACTATCCACACTTTTTATGGTCATGTATTCCCATGGATCAGTGATTTGGACGCTCTAGTGGGCCCAGATTCATTGAATTAGTTGGTTGGTTGATTGAGAGAAAGAGAGCATGGAAATAGGCCTTGAGGCCCAGTGAGTTCACTTCAAGCATCAATCACCTATTCACGCTAGTTGTATGTTACCCCACTTTCCCATCTAGTCCCTACATGCTCGGGGCAATTTACTGAGGGCAATTAACCTACAAACACATGCGTCTTCGGGATGTTGGAGGAAACTGGAGCACCCAGAGGAAACCCACTTGGTCACAGGGAGAAGGCGCAAATTTCACACAAACAGCACCCAGCGTCAGGATTGAACCTGGGTCTCCAGCGTTGTGCGGTGGCAGCTCCTCCATCTGTGCCACTGTGCCACCCTTGCTACACAGATGTGTGTGGGAGATTTTCATAAGATGCAATCGTTATTTCATGAAAAGAGGAGGCATAATTCCAGTTATATCTTCACGTTGATGACATTCAGGGAGGTGGACAAACTGAAGAGAAGTGTTTATTAATTCGAAAAGAAGACGGCTTGGGAGTGGGCAGAGTGTACTAATCTAACGCTGACTGGTAAAATTGCATAGTGGATTTCAAGCACCTCATTGGTGCTGTGAAAATGGGGAAGAACGATACAAAAAAAAATCCATAGACTTTGAAGAACATGTAGATGAAAATAACTTCTGAAAGAAAGTACAAAATAATTCAAAGTTGTGCACAGGGACGTTAAAAGATTAATTTCTGGTCTATTGGAGCATTCAGCTTTAAAGCTGCCTCACTTAGCACCCACCATGAGAGCTTTAAATAAAAGAATTGTTGTTTTTTTGCAGATTGCAATTTAGTGGACTGAATAACAGTGGTTTATGATAAATGTGTCATTACTTGCACGCTGACATGATAACTTGGTTTATTCCAAATTGCTGAAATAATCTGAAGTGCTAGGAAGCAATAAAGTAACTGTTCAATTCATCAAGGGTTAGATACTAATTACTGTGGTGCAGCACAATGACGATGATGTAGGAGCAGGACAATGCTGTTCGCTCCCTAATCCGTTCAGTCATTCAGTAAGTGGCGGCACAATTGCACAGCAGTTAGTCCTGACCTTGGGTGCTGCGTGTGTGGAGTTTGCATATCTTTGTGACTGCATATCTTTACACCCTCTCAGTGTCCAGACATCACAAAGCAATGCTGCTTGGTTAATTGGCCACTGTAAATAATCCCTAATGTCAGTAAGTGGCAAAGAATCGAAGGGGGTGAACACAGTTTTCAGGCTATTGGACGGCGATGTTATAATTGTAGACGGAGTAACATTATTCAGCATATACTACTGTAATATATTAGTATTTCCAGGTAAGTTTAAAGGGAGGATGTGAAACAGACCACCCCAAGATGTTAGTGGGAACACAACAAAGGGCGGCATGGTGACGCAGTGGTAGAGTTGCTTCCTTACAACGATAGAGACCTGGGTTTGACCTGACTATGGCTGCTGTCTGTACGGAGTTTCTACATTCGCCCTGTGACCGTGTGGGTTTTCTCCAGGATCTCCGTTTTCCACCCACCGACCAAAGGCATAGTGTTGTAGGTTAATTGTAAATTGTCCCTAGTGTGTGTAGGATAGAGTAAATGTGTGGGGATCGTTGGTCTGTGCGGACTCGGTGGGCCGAAGGGCCTGTTTCCACACAGTTTCTCTACATTAAACTAAACTAAACTAAACAGACAGCACCCGATGAGCCAAATGCTGAAACATCAGGATCTCCTAACAATCAGATAGCAGATTATCAACCCTTTACTGGAGCTATTAAGATACCATTAACACCATAAAGAGCAGGATCAAACTTCCTACAATTTAGTCACACAAAGAAGTTCCATGCAGCGCCTAAACTATTTGATTAATGTTTCATGTTGTGAAGCAGCTATTTCATATATTTGTGCGAAAATTTAAACCTTCCAGTGCTTTATGTACGGTTACAATGAAGAAATTATGGAAACCTTGCAACATAGAAACATAGAAAATAGGTGCAGCAGGAGTAGGCCATTCGGCCCTTCGAGCCTGCACCGCCATTCAATATGATCATTGCTGATCATCCAACTCAGTATCCTGTACTTGCCTTCTCTCCATACCCCCTGATCCCTTTAGCCACAAGGGCCACATCTACCTCCCTGTTAAATATAGCCAATGAACTGGCCTCAACTACCTTCTGTGGCAGAGAGTTCCAGAGAGTTCCAGAGATTGTGAAAAGAAACTTAGGTTGAAACTTGGACAGCTCCCGTGTGGAATGATTCTTGCTCGCTGAACAAGTGACAATTAGATGAAGCACATGGGATAATTATATTGCTTGTTAAAGCGCAAAAGGTCACAGCATGTATTAGTCTGAGGACCTTACTAATGCAGATTCACTTGCAGAACACATATAATCTAAGAATTCCGTAATGAAACACCCGTGAAGAATTCTTGAGACAGAAAGGCATTATAGACAATAGACAATAGGTGCAGGAGGAGGCCATTCGGCCCTTTGAGCCAGCACCGCATTCACTGTGATCAAGGCTGATCATTCACAATCAGTACCCCGTTCATGCCTTCTCCCCATATCCCTTGACTCCGCTATCTTTAAGAGCTTCTACAGTTGATATTAATCTCAAGGTTTGCAAGTCGCGCTTTATAATTTCAATTTCCATTATGTAACTTTGCTTTCTGCTGAGCCATAAATACCTCAAGATTAATCCCCAAATCAGACTCGACGAAGAGAATTTAAGACAATTTTTTCATGCAGAGATCAGAGAGAATATTTACTGTGGCAACTATCCCTGTGGCAAGGAGTGTATTAAGTAACGCATCAGACATTTTAGCATCTTTGATGCAAGAAAGTATCATAATGTAATTTTTAACTGTAGAATACTGTGAATGAAGATAACAGGATGATCAATATCAATCAGGTAATTGTAAACAATCTCAACCTTGGAGATACAAGGCACTGCAGATGCAGGAATCTTGAACAAAACACAAACTGCTGGAGGAACTCAAACAGGTCAGACAACATCTGTGGAGGGAATGGACAGGCAACGCTTCAGGTGGGGACCCTTCCTCAGATTGTCACCTGTCCATTCCCTTCCACAGATGCTGCCTTACCTACTGAGTTCCTCCAGCACTTTGTGCTTTGCTTCTCAAAACCTTGTTGGCAGACAACAAGCTTTTGAGCTTTTGCAGAGAGGCACACTGTGGCTGCTATATTATACAGCAATATAATAGGATGATAAGTATTCAAATCAGGATCAGGTGGTAGATTTTCCTCTTCTAAATCTAAATTGTATTAGTTATTTATGTTATGACATCGGATGGAAGCTGCATATCAAATCTCGTTGCTCTCATGTGCAATGACAATAAAATATATTATTATTATTATATTATTATTATTATTAGAATTTCCTCTTCCTTGTCATACTGATCTCAGGAATGAGGGAAAAAGTTCAAAATCTGGCAGGAGGAATATCAGGAGAATGCCTAACCGGTTTTCCAGGTACCGATTGATTTAAACGCTTGAAAACTAAAGGCAGCATTCATTAATTTAGGATCATCGATGAAAAAAACAAGATAGAGGGCAGTAGAAGTGTTGGATGGTCTGTGGATTCATGGAGCCAGTGATGTTTAAGGAGAAATGATCTTCTACCAAATAATCTGCAAGAAAATGGAGCTAGTTTAGGACCAATTAATGCCATCTTCTCTGATGAAACATGGGACCTGATGACATGTAAAATTCCTGAACAACCTTAAAATCAACCTTAGAAATGATAATGGCATTGAAGAGACTTTATATAGGAACCAGGATATGCAGGGAATGGAGGGATGTGGATCACTGTTCTATGTTCCATGAATCAATTATACGACTGAAATGGAATAAATATGTGGAATTTAAAATTCATTGCTTACATTTCTGATTGTACCCTTCAAATCAATGTCATGCTGGTTTAAAATTAAAATACTTGAAATTATGTTATTACAGTACATATTATTGAAATACTTTTGACCATCACGAAAAAATAAATCAGTTTGCCATTCAATTAAAATAATAGAATGAATCATTGCCAATGTTTGTAAAGATATCAAAGTGAGAGGAGATGTTTCGGATATGTACGTCAATATCTGATTCATGCATCGGCAAATTGCATCAAATTGCAGGTTTGGTGAATGTCATTAAAATGAAAGTGGGAGTTGTGTTTAGTTTTATTTTTTATCTGACCTTGGTTGAAACTTCAAAAAGGCTTTCAAGCTATTTTGTAACCAGCCATCCAAAGCTTGACAGGAGTTGCCGCAGAATTGCAGCTTTCAGAAGTGGCGTAGATATCAATAGGTTGGAGTGAGTTTGAATGATACGAGGTTTGTCTGGTCAATTGGCTCTAATGTGGAAAGTGTTTTGCAGTTTATTATGACATATTACTCCAATATATACCATTAAGTTTAATAATAGTTGAGATCAGTATTTGACAAGTGTGAGTATCTAACATTCCCGAGCATTTCTAATATTATTTTGGTCATGATCTTGATCTGTTTGGAGCCTATTGGCCAGGTGGTGGTTTGTAATGGTGGTCAGTCTGAGAACAGAAATAGATGTGTCTCCTGATTGTGGTCTGGTTTTAATTCATTCTTTTAATCGATTCATGGCAATATACAGGTAACTTGTTCATGCCAACCAGGCTGGTGTTCTGGGCTAATCGCAATTGTCCACACTTGCCCGCTGGCTCTCTAAACACCTTCTACTCCCACATTTGTCCAAATGTCTTTGGAAATTCGTAATTCCTATGGCAACCTGTTACAGATACAGACCACACCGCATGTGAAAAGGTTGTCCCTGGGTTCCCTCTTAAATCTCTCTCCACTCATCTTAAGCCTGTGCCCTCTAGTTTTAGAACCCTCCATCCTGGGTAAAAGATAGTGTGCACTTACTTTATCTGTATCCCTCAGGCCTTTCTATCAATAATGTCATGCCTCAGGCTCTTATGTTCAAAAGAGTAAAGTTTCAGCCTCTCCCTACAACTCGTATGTAGTTATAGACTCTTATAGTGTCATTGATCTAATGGAGGTGTATACAATCATGAGAGGAATAGATCGGGTAGATGCACAGAATCTCTTGCCCAGAGTATGGGAATCGAGGACCAGACAACATAGGTTCAAGGTGTAGGGGAAAAGATTTAATAGGAATCTGAGGGGTAACTTTTTCACACAAAGGGTGGTGGGTGTATGGAACAAGCTGCCAGAGGAGATAGTTGAGGTTGGGACTATCCCAACATTTAAGAAACAGTGAGACATGTACATGGATAGGACAGGTTTGGAGAGATATGGGCCAAATGCAGGCAGGTGGGACTAGTGTAGCTGGGACATGTTGGCTGGTGTGGGCAAGTTGGGCCAAAGGGTCTGTTTCTACACTGTATCACACTATGACTATGACTAAAACTGGAGTCCACAATTCTGAGTAATATGTATTCTACATCCTAACCTAAAGGCATACTTCCTAATCTGGGGGTAACCAGAACTGCACACAGCACTCCAACGCCCAGTACAGCTGTATCCTGATGAACCAACTCAATGCCCTACCCAATGAAGGTGTACTAAATGCTTTCTTCACCACTGCTGTTCACCTGACTCGCCACTTTCAGGGGACCATGTACCTGTACTCCAAGATCTCCATGGTGTATAAATCATAAGGTTCACAGATCAGGTTGTCGTACTAGGTCTTTTGATGTGGATAGAGGAATCTGGAACTAGGGGACACAGGTTAAGGTGAAAGGAGAAAGATTTAGAAGGGGGAATCTTTTCCCACAGTGGGTGATTGATATATGTGACGAGCTGTCAGAGGAAGTGGTCGAGACGGATTGTTTAAAAAACGTTTCAATAGATATATTGGTAGGCAAGCTTGAAAGGATATGGACCAAAAGCAGGCAAATGGAATAAGTTCAGGAAAATTAGTTGCTTGGCATGGATAGGTTAGGCTGGAGGTCTTGATATAGGCAGTATAATATAGATAAATGTGAGGTTATCCACTTTGGCGGCAAAAACAAGGGGGCAGATTATTATCTCAATGGGGTTAGGTTAGGTAAGGGGGAGGTGCAGCAAGACCTGAGCGTCCTTGTACACCGGTCACTGAAAGTTGGCTTCCAGGTACAGCAGGCAGTGAAGAAAGCTAATGGAATGTTGGCCTTCATAACACGAGGATTCCAGTATAGGAGTAAAGAGGTTCTTCTGCAGTTATATAGGGCTCTGGTGAGACCACATCTGGAGTATTATGTACAGTTTTAGTCTCCTAATTTGAGGAAGGACATCCCTGTGATTGAGGCAGTGCTGCATAAGTTCACTAGATTGATCCCTGGGATGGCAGGACTGTCATATGAGGAAACATTGAAAAGACTAGGCTTGTATTCACTGGAGTTTAGAAGGATGAGGGGAGATCTTATAGAAACATATACAATTATAAAAGGACTGGACAAGCTAGATGCAGGAAAAATGTTCCCAATGTTGGGCGAGTCCAGAAGCAGGGGCCACAGTCTTAGAATAAAGGGGAGGTCATTTAAGACTGAGGTGAGAAAAAACGTTTTAACCCAGAGAGTTGTGAATTTATGGAATTTCCTGCCACAGAGGGCAGTGGAGGCCAAATCACTAGATTTATTTAATTGAGAGTTAGATAGAGCTCTAGGGGCTAGTGGAGTCAAGGGATATGGGGAGAAGGCAGGCACGGGTTATTGATAAGTGACGATCAGCCATGATCACAATGAAAGGCGGTGCTGGCTCGAAGGGCCGAATGGCCTCCTCCTGCGCCTATTTTCTATGTTTCTATGTTTGATTCCGTGGTTTAACTAACCAAAGGCCAGTATACAGCTGCTTTAGCTGCTGACCTAAATGATGGATTTGAAAGTATGATTGGCAATCTTCTGATTCACCTCTGTTAGATCCAAATGGAACTGTAATTGGGAGCTTGTTTTACTTATAATCTAATACTAGCGATGAGGACTGGATCTACAATTATGAGATTTGAAACCCATTAATGCTCCAACATTCAGCTTTCCAATCAATGGAGAAAAGTGCAGAAATGTTGGCACAGCGATTATGTTCTGGTTAAATTGAATTACAGTGAGATTTATTAAATTTATCGGAAAACTCTAACAGCAACATAGAGACGATGCAACATTTATTAAACTTTCCCTTTATGAGTTAGTGTTCCTCGGCAAGATGATTCAGCATGTTCCGACTGGCAGCAATATATTAAAATGGACAGAAAAGTCATGCGTGTTGCGCAGATAACCTCTGTTCCTGATGGGTGCATTGCTGTCAGAATGTTAACCAGACCTGGGAGCAAATGACTGAATATTGAATGAGAGAGACCAAACATTGTTGAGCTTATGATAGGCACAAAATGCTGGAGGAACTCAGCGGATCTGGCAGCACCTCTGGAGAAAAAAGAAGGAGTGGTGTTTCGGGAAGAAGGGTTCTGAGCTGAATTGTCACCTATTCTTTTCACCAGAGATGCTGTGTGACTTGCTGAGTTACTCTAGCATTTTGTGTCTATCTTCAGTATAAACCAGCATCTTCAGTTCCTTCCCACACATTTTGTCTGCTCCACCGCAAAATCTCCTCCAGGTACGGAATCCGAAGAAGGATTCTGACCTGAAATGTCACCTATTCTTTTTCACCAGAGATGCTGCATGATCCGCTGAGTTACTCCAGCATTTTGTGTCTATCTTCGGTATAAACCAACATCTGCAGTTCCTTCCTCCATATTGTTGAGCCTAAGATTATCCAGCCTCATCTGTGGTGCAGCAGGTCTATGGTGATGCACACCACTAAAACAAGTGCTCTATGTCTTTAGCACCAATGCAATAATGGAAAGGGGAGGCCAAAATTATTTGATTTTACCATTTCTACATCTGAGGCATTAAAGGTAAAAAGGGGGTAGCCCTGTAACATAGAAACATAGAAACATTGAAATTAGGTGCAGGAGTAGGCCATTCGGCCCTTCGAGCCTGCACCGCTATTCAATATGATCATGGCTGATCATCCAACTCAGTATCCCGTACCTGCCTTCTCTCCATACCCCCTGATCCCCTTAGCCACAAGGGCCACATCTAACCCCCTCTTAAATATAGCCAATGAACTGGCCTCAACTACCCTCTGTGGCAGAGTGTTCCAGAGATTCACCACTCTCTGTGTGAAAAAAGTTCTTCTCATCTCGGTTTTAAAGGATTTCCCCCTTATCCTTAAACTGTGACCCCTTGTCCTGGACTTCCCCAACATCGGGAACAATCTTCCTGCATCTAGCCTGTCCAACCCCTTTAGAATTTTGTAAGTTTCTATAAGATCCCCTCTCAATCTTCTAAATTCTAGAGAGTATAAACCAAGTTATCTGGTTTATAGACAAAGCTATCTGGTAGAAACATTTCAGAAAAGGACCAACAATTGTGTGAGCAAAATTGTCATGACTCATTGATTAATTGAAAGATACAGCATTTAATAAACAGGCCCTTCGGCCCACCATGTTCACGTTGACCCATTGGTCACCTGTTTGCAATAGTTCTCTGCTATCCCGCTCTCTTATTCACTCCCTACACACTAGGGGCAATTAACAGAAGCCAATTAATCTACAAACTCTCCCATCTTCAGGATGTGGGAGGAAACCAGAGCATCCAAAGGAAACCCATGCAATCACATCGAGAACGTGCAAACTCCACGCAGACAGCACCCGAGGTCAAGATTGAACCTACGTAGGACTAGGACAATGTGAGGTAGCAGCTCTACCATTTGTGGCCTTGTGCTGACCATCATTGGCAGAAAATACAGGACAATTTAAAAAAAGTAATTATTGCTAATCCTGCTTTCAACCATCACATGGTGTGCCTGCCAATTTGTGGTGGCTCCACGGTTGTATCATTCAAGGAGCCACAAAATCTCAATCTGGGAAAGAGGTTTAGTTTAGAGATACAATGCAGAAACAAGCTCCTCAGCCCACCGGGTCCGCGTCGACCAGTGACCCAGGCACACTTGCCCTATCCTACACACACTAGGACAATTTACAATTATACCAAGCCAATTAGCTTGCAAACGTGTACATTTTTGGAGTGTGGAAGGAAACTGGAGAAAACCCACGCCGGTCACGGAGGGAACGTATAAACTCCGTACAGACAGCGCCCGAAGTCAGGATCGAACCTGGGTCTTTGGCGCTGTAAGGCAGCAACTCTACCACTGCTCCACTGTCTCTTTGTCTCTGAGAGAACACTGATGATGCTTCATGGTCATCTGAAATTGCTGATCCACAACGGGTCACAGTCTTTTTCTCATGATATGGTCATCTAGAACTAAAGGGCAGATTTAAGATTAAAGGGGAAAGGTTTAAAAGGTGCAACCCTTTCATTCAGGAGGTTGTGGCTAAATGGAACAGCATGGGAACAAGCCATTTGGCCTAATTCATCTATGCCAGTCATGTTGTTTACCCAAACTTGTGCCATTTGGTCCTTGTCCTTCTAAACCTTGCCTATTCATAAATTTGTGTCAATGTTATTTGAAAAACCTGCCTCTACCATTTCCTCATTTTCACTGCCAAGTCATATAGAATCATATAGCACGGAAACAGGCTCTTCTGCACATTACGACAAAACTGTGCAAGATACTCCATTTGAGAGTCTAATTTGCTCACATATCCCTCTCAACCTTTCCGATCTGCGTCCCTGTCTAAGTGTCTTTTAAATGTTATTAGGAGAATTCCCGCTCCCCTCCCCCCCCACTCACTGTCAACAACACCACAGTCACATCTGTGGAGTCCTTTGTTCCTTGGAACCATCACCTCCAAGGACCTTAAATGGGAGGTCACCATCGAATCCACAGTCAAAAAGGCCCAACAGAGGATGTACTTCCTGCGGCAGCTGAGGAAGCGCAATCTGCCACAGGCAATGATGATCCAATTCTATATTGCTATCGTAGAGTCTGTCCTCACCTTCTCCATCATGGTCTGGTTTGGCTCAGCCACCAAGCACGACATGCGGAGGCTGCCGTGAATCATTCGATCAGCTGAGAAGGTTGTTGGCTGCAACCTTCCCCCCATCGACGAACTGTACACTGCAAGGCCAGGAAGCGAGCGAGTAAGATCATCTCTGACCCCTCTCACCCTGGCCACAAACTCTTTGAAGCATTTCCCTCTGGAAGGCGACTCCGGACCAACAAAGCCGTCACAGCCCGATATAAAAACAGCTTTTTTCCACGAGTAGTAGCTCCACTCAGTAACCAAAAGTCTGTAGCCTCCTTTTGCTCTGGTATTTTATTTAATTCACATGTTTAAACTATAATATTTTATTCTTAATGTTTTAATATTTTATTCTTAATGGTTTACTGCATGTTGTGTTGTTATTTGTGAGCGGAGCATCACGGCAAATTCCTTGTATGTGTACATGGCCAATAAACGTATTCATTCATTCGTTATAGTATTTTCATCAACGACCTCCTCTGGTAAATAGTTCCATGTACCCACTACCTTCTGAGGGAAAACATTGTCCCTCAGATTCCTATTAAATGCTTCGCCCTCATTTTAAACCTATGCCCCCTGGTTCCTGATTCCCCCCACTCTGGATCAAAGACTCGTGTGAATTCATTCTAACTATACCAGCCCCGACGTGAGGTTCGATCATCCAGCGGGGGGGAGATAACATCCCCCCGATGCGGGAGCGGATCACCTCGACGCGGAGGGCCCAAAATGCCGCCGGCTACGGGAGTCAAGATCTGCCCGTCAACGGGGGCTCCAGGCCCACGATCGAGGAAGAACAAAAAGAAGAGACTTGAACTTTATTTTGCCTTCCATCACAGTGAGGAATGTGTAGGAGTCACTGTGGTGGATGTTCATGTTAAAATGTGTTTTTGAGTGATCTGTTGCTTTTAATTGTATGACTGACCTGGCCGATGAAATTCCGAATCGTATGTGTGTTGCAAAACACCCTTCTTGGCGAATAAAGTTTAAAAAAATATGTGATTTAATTTCTGGGTCATTTTTCTGATTCTAATTGTATGCCAGTGACAATATGAGAACTATACGACCTCACTCATGATTTTTATACACAATTGCTCTTCTCAGTGACCACCTCTAATGTTTGCTGAAATAAAGGTATAAAATATGATGAGACAATTTTGATTGCTTTCTGGGTCACGATCATAAGGAATAGAATACAATACATTTATCATTGGGGAATAATTGTCGTATGCCAGTACAATGAGCCGGCAGAACTAGGGACTCTGGAGGCAGTCGACTGTCCTGGGCTTCATCCGGCCCAGCTCGGTGTAAGAGAGGCAGTGGCCCAGCCCAACGCACTCCCGTCGGATTTTTAAAAACGCTCCCGTCGGAGTGGCCCAGCCCGAGGGAGGACCACAATGGCCCAGCCCGAGGGAGGAACGGCTTCCCAATTCTCAGGCCCAGCCCGAGGGAGGAACGGCACTGAAAGGAACGTTTCTGCTCCCGAGTTTCCCGTCGGATGGCCACCTGAGGGTGGAACACTCACGTGAGGGCGATTTATGCTGGGACGGTGCTCCGGTGGCTGGGACGACGTTCTGGCGGCGGTGTCCAGAGTCCTGGGGTTCAGCCGCGGTTGTGTATTTCTAAGGTGATAAAACCGGCCCGTTTTCGGTGAGAACATTCATACCATCGCCCGGTGGGGAATTGCCTCAGCGCAGAGGGAGCAGAGGGAAAAGACTGCAGCCCTAAGATTTTTGCCTCCACCACAGTGAGGAGGTGTTTGGAGGACTCACTGTGGTGGATGTTAATTTGTGTTTATTGTTGTTTATTATTGTATCATTGTACGTATGACTGCAGGCACGAAATTTCGTTCAGACCGTAAGGTCTGAATGACAATAAAGGAAATTCAATTCAATTCAATTCTATTCTGCCATTCAATCATGGCTGATCTATCTCCCTCCTAACTCCATTCTTCTGCCTTCTCCCCATAAACTCTGATACCCGTCCTAATCAAGAATCTATCTATCTCTGCCTTGGCCTCCACAGTCTTCTGTGGCAGAGAATTCCACTGATTTATTACCCTCTGACTAAACACATTTCTACTCATCTCCTTCCTAAAAGAATGTCCTTTAATTCTAAGGCTATGACCTCTAGTCCTAGACTCTCCCACTAGTGGAAACATCCTCTCCACATCATTACTACTTTGTCATTATAGTTTGAACTGAGGAACAAAATCACTTTGGTGGGGAGTGGGTGAGTGAATGGAACAGGGGTTCTATGGACTCCGAAGACTCAGAGTACAGAAAATTGAATGTGGAAGCACATTTCTGAGAAATGCTAACTAAAATCATTCAATGTGGTGCTAGTCAGGGATTTCAAGAACTCAAACATTAATTGGACAGGGTATAAGATGTAGAAAGTGCAAAAATCTTCAAATGCATTGAGGTTTAAAATTTCAATCAGCAAAGTAATGTAGTTATGGGAAAGGATGGCGATAGATCAGAAATGAAAATTGCACATTGGCTCAAGTCCAACTTTCCAAGGCTGAGATATAATTTAGCAAAATTGGTCTGGAAGCAGCTACTATATGATAAATCTGTGTAAGACCACTGGGTGACATTCAAAGAGGAGATAGTAGGTGTTCAGATCAATATGTTTCCAATACAAGGGAAGAGGGTTTCCCAAATCTAAACATACATGGATGTTGATGGTAAATTGTGGCAACAACTGAATCATAGAGTCTCACAGCGTGGAAACAAGCCCTTCGGCTCAACTTGCCCACACCGGCCAAACATGCCCCATCTACACATCCCACCTGCCTCCATTTGGCCCATATCCCTCCAAACCTGTCCTATCCATGTACTTATCTAAATGCTTCTTAAACGTTGCGATAGTACCTGCCTCAACAACCTCCTCTGGCAGCTTGTTCCATACACCCACTACCCTTTGCTTGAAAAAGTTACCCCTTCAGGTTCCTACTATTGTAAATCTTTCCGCGCTCACCTTAAATCTATGTCCTCTGGTTCACAATTCCCCTACTCTGGGTAAGAAACTCTGTGCGTCTACCCGAGCTATTTCTCTCATGATTTGGAAGTTGTGGAGGCTAGATCACTGGCTCCATTTGAAATTATAGAGTTGTAGAGTCATACAGCATGGAAACAGTCCCTTTGGCCAAATTCAAGTCGTCAACTTAACTTGTCTATGCCAACCATGATGCCCATCTAAGCTGGTCCATTTCATAGTCTCATTTTTAACCCATGTCACTCTAAAACTTTCCTATCCACGTACCTGTCCAAATGTCTTTTAAATGGAATGTAATGCTGAGGCTCTATAAGGTAGGCCGCGTTTGGAATATTGTGAGCAATTTTGGCACCATATCTGAGGAAGGATGTGCTGGTTCTGGAGAGGGTCTTGGGAGGTTAACAAGAATGATCCCAGGAATTAGTAGATTAACCTATGATGAGCGTTTGTCGGCACTGGGCATGTACTCACTGGAGTTTAGAAGAATAGTGGGGGACCTACTATTGAAACATACAGCATAGTGAAAGGCTTGGATAGTTTGGATGTGGAGAGGATGTTTCCATTAGTGCAAGAGTGTAGGACGAGAGGTCATAGCCTCCGAATTTAAAGGACATTCTTTTAGGAAGGGGATGAGGAGAAACGTCTTTAATCAGAGGGGGAGAATCTGTGGAATTCTTTGCCACAGAAGGCTGTGGAGGTCAAGTCAGGGGATATTTTTAAGGCAGAGATAGATAGATTTTTGATTAGTACAGGTGTCAGAGGCTATGGGGAGAAGGCAGAAGAATGGGGTTAGGAGGGAGAGATAGATCAGCCATGATTAAATACCGGAGTAGACTTGATGGGCCAAATGGCCTAATTCTACTCCTATCACCTATGACCTTATGAAATGTTGTTATTGTAGCTGCCTGACCACTTCACAGGCAATTTGTCACAAATACACACCAACCTCTGTGTGAAAAAGTGACCCCTCAAGCTTGTATTATATATTCTGCCTCGCACTCAGGAGGTAGATAATTTTTTGAAAGATGAGGGAATTGATAGCCATTTAGATCAGTCATGGCCTTGGGGAGATCAGCCATGAACGTATTGAATGGCGGGATAGGCTTGAGGGGCAGAGTGGTCTACTCTGTTCTTAATTTTTTTGCGTCCTTATCAAGTCATTCAGCACAGACACAGATCCTTTGTCCTACCAAGTCTGTGCCAACCATCAAACATTCCTTTACACCAATCCTAAACTCATCCCATTTTATTTTCCTCCAAGTCCAATCAACTCCCTCTACATTCTACTGCTCATCTAAACATTTGAGGCAATTTACAGAAACCAATTAATCTACCCACCTCCTTATGATTAGTATGTGGGAGGAAATTCAAGCACTCAGAGGAACCCATGCAGTCACAGGGAAATAATTCAAACTCCACACTGGTAGCTCCAGAGGTCAGGATAGAACTGCAGTTGCTGGGTCTGAGAAGCTGCAGCTGTACCAGCTATACCACTGTGTTGTTCAGCAGTGCAGGAAGACTATAGGAGAAACTGCGATGAAATTGAAAGGAAATTAGATTGGCAAGAAGAGTGCATGAAAAATACTGGCAGGTAAATCCTTAATTTTTCATTCATTGCATGAGTGGGAAGTGGATGATAAAATGGGGGCACAGTGGCACATGTGGTGGAGCTGCTCCCTTATAGCGCCAAAGACCAGGGTTCAATCCTGACCTCGGCTGCTTTTTGTGTAGAGTTTGCATATTTTCCCTGTGACCGTGCGGGTTTCCTCTGAGTGCTCCGGTTTCCTCCCACATCCCAAAGACGTGCGAGTTTGTAGTTTAATTGGCTTCTGTAAATGTTTCCTTAATGTGGAGGGAGCGGATGAGAAAGTGGGAGGACGTAAAACTAATGTGAATGGTTGACGGATGGTCGGTGTGGAATCAGTGGGCTAAAGGGCCTGATTCCAAGTTGTATCCCTAAACTAAACTAAATCTCTAAACAAAACAATTGAAAACTTTGCCAAAGGTACCAGTGTGAATGATATTGAGGAAGTAAATTTGAGTCTGCAGGAATAAGTCAATAAAACATAATTTGGAGAATATTACGTACTGATGAGTAACACAAGGTGCATGGTCTATGTAAGAAAGAACTGCAAAATGCTGGAGTTACTCAGCGGGCCAGGCAGCATCTCTGGAGAGAAGGAATGGAAGACGTTTCGGGTCGAGACCCTTCTTCAAACTGTGTTCTTCCGGGTTTCTGAAGGCTGATGAGTCAGGTCGTAAATCATGTGAGATTCTTGGTTTTAGTTGATGGGGCATATGCAAGAGTAGAGAAGTCATGTTCAATCTGCAAAAAAACGTTAGTTAGGCCACAGATGGAGTATTGTATATTGTTCTGATTACTACAATTACCGTAAGTGGAGAGACATCTGAATGTGTTTGTACTGTTCGTAATCACTATGAGGAGCAAATGTTATTTTTTTTCCCTGGTGTGATGTGGAAAAAAATTTCAATCCATGCATCACTAGAATACTCTGATATGTGAAATCATTAGATTCTGATCGTTATACATTTGAGAAAAGCTGGACAATTAAGTTATCCTGGAAAATAATTGCTTGTGCAAAATACAAAGTACTGAAATAACACAGCGGGTCAGGCAGCATCTGTGGAGGGATAGACTGGGGATGTTTCTCTTTGGGACCCTTCTTCTGACATTGTAGTAGGGGGGAGAAAGCTGGAAAAGAGGTGGGGGCAAGAAGACGTCTGGCAAGTGATTAGTGGATACAGGTGAGGGGGGTTAGGTTGGCAGATGGGTGGACTAAGGCTAAGAAATGGAGGCAAAGTGGCATCAGATAAGGAGAGAAGAGTAATATAAGGCCAGTGGCAGATATATAAGTAAAAGGGGACATGGGGAGAGGTGTTTCATCAGTAGAAATAACTGATTTGTTGCTAATCTTCGTGAATCAAGGGACTAATATTATTACCTGTATTATTAGTGTTAACCAAACAAAAGACAAATCAAATCAGTCCATCAATGCCAAACTGTATTCATCGCAAAATACAATTCCAATCACTCTGTACCAATATGATTTATCCCCTAGCCCGTTTTCGTATTAACCCTTGGGTTTTCACCGGCTTTTCATTTCTGCTTGGTAAGCTTAGTTAATGCTAATTTTATTCCAAATGAATTTCGCAACAATTCCCTTCCGACCTCACATGCACGTTAATACAAACATGAACAGATTGTCTTTGGATTTTGTGATGTTTTTATTAATTAGAGCACATTGGCAAAAATGGTATTACGGTAAACCCTCATTATAACAGACAGTAGGGGAGGGGTGGGGTGGGGGGAGGGAATGGTGTCCGTTTTTGCTGATTGTCCGCTCCAACTGAGTAAGATATTATCATTGTGTAAGTTGTAGAAACAAACAACTGCAGCTGCTGGTTAATACACAATAGGACACAAAGTGCTGGAGTAACTCAACAGGTCAGGCAGCATCTCTGGATAACATAGATAGGTGACATTTCAGGTCGAGACCCTTCTTCAGACTGTCGGTCCGGAACTGGGTCTGGAATCCAGGTGAGTTGACGGCCCTGGCTTGCTGGCGGCCAGGAGAGAGGCGAGGATCGGTGGAGTCAATGGTCGCGGCCCACGGGCGGCTGGAGTGCAGGTAAGGGTCGGCGGTGGCCGTGGCAGTGGCGGCAGCAGGCATGGCTTGAAAGTGGCTGAGGAAGCTGTGTGGGGCAGTGTGGGTGTGGGCAGACAGGGCTGTCAGTGGCCAGGGAGGCCGCGGGTGGTGTCGACAAGCGTCGGTGGGTCGTCCGCTATAACTGAAATCCGTTATAAAGAGGTCCGTTAAATCAAGGGATTACTATATTTTACATCATGGATGTGTCTTGCTAATTATCCACTGGCATAATGATAATGATGATTAGACTCCTAAATTTTTATTTTTGTTTCTGGCTGTTTTGTAATTGACCTGAAATAATTGTTCAAAATAACAAAAAAAAAGCATATATTTCAGAACGTCAACAGCCATTCAAAGTAAATGGCACAAATCAGGATCATTTAGCCAGGTGGGCAGAGGAGAGGGTGCATGGTCCATTCTTTGCAGACTGGGGTCTGGCTGTGTTTGTTGGGGAGGGGGTTTCAGGGTTACGTTTCTGATTTTCAAGCCTGCAGTAATACTCGTTCAGGTTGTTCGTCAGCTGATGATTGCCCAAAGAGCGGGGGGCTTTCCTCTTATAGCTGCTGATTTCGTGATATTGAGCTATTCAAAATTTAATAGCTCCAAAACCTACCTTAATATTCTTTTTTAACTAATAGATTTCTCACTGAAAAAATAGAATGAATAAGGGCAGCATAGTGGTGCAGCTGGTAGAGCTGTTGCCTCCCAGAGTCAGGGACCTGGGTTCGATCCTGACCTCAGATGCTGTCTGTGTGGAGTTTTCATGTTCTTCCTGCGACCATGTGGGTTTCCTCCAGTTTCCTTCCACATCCTAAAGTAGTTTGGGTTTGTAGGTTAATTGGCCTCTGTAAAATTATGCCTAGCGTGTAGGGAGTGGATGAGAAAATGAGATAACATAGACCTAGTGGGAAGGGGTAATTTATGGATGGTGTGGACACAGTGGGCTGAAGGGCCTGTTTCCATGCTGTATCCCTCAGACAGTCAATTCAGTTCAGTCAATATGATATGGCCTTGTGTATTTTTTTGTGACTATCTGAATATACGTAGAACTAGAATAATTCCTACCTCAATATGATTCACATACACAATAGTGATTTTTTTGCACATTCATGTTCATAAGTTCTAGAAGCAAAATTAGGCCATTCGGCACATCAAGTCTACTCCATCATTCAATCATGGCTGGTCTATCTTTCCCTGTTAACCCCATTCTGCTTCCTTCGCCCCATAACTCCTGATCACCCTTACTAATCTTTGGAGAAAGATACTTCATATTTTAAATGTCGCCATGACAAATGTACTTCATTCTTTATATTTAATTAACATTTGTTTTTGCAGAACCTGAATCTTACAATAGCATTTCTATTAGTTGAAGAATATGTCTATGATATCATTAATACAATAACATATTGTTATTATTCAAAATGAGGGAGATTTTATATGAAATATGTTTGAGTCATCAATTGACCAATTTGGTTTTGGAAGAAAGAGCAATTGTCCCATCCATCTGCATATTGGAGGAAATTAACATAGGGAATATGGTTTATGAATCCTTTAAGTATACTCCAATAATTAAGCTGCTTCTTCCAGTTAAAATTGCCAAGAGATTATTGTTCACACTTAAATGTATCCCCACTGAGTCCTGGAAACTCATTGCATATGAATGTATGGGCATTTCAAAATTTAGTACAACCCCTCATATTCCGCTTGGATAGCTTACGTCACAATGACATGAACCTTGAATTCTCCAATATTAGCTAACCTCTAACAACCTCCCCCTCCCACTCCCCTTTCTCCCCCGACACGTCCCTACATTTACTCCCCCCTTCCGCTCCCCCTGTGCGGCGTCTGGCCACACCTACTTCTCCCCTCCCCTTCCTTGTACATTCCTTCCTCTGGCTTCACAATTTGCAACTCCTCCATCAGTCTGTCTCACACCTTCCGCTTTAATTTCTTGTCTTTGTTCCAACCATCTGCCCAAGGAAAGCCCCATCACTTGTGTCCACCTATTCTCTACCACACTTTGTCCTGCCTCTCCTCTCTCCCAGCTTTCCCCCCCCCCCCCCCCCCCCACCCCGAACCGTCCCTGCCCGAACAGTCAGTCTGTAAAGGGCTCCCAACCTGAAACGTCACCTGCCCAAGTTCTCCAGAGATGCTGCCTGACCTGCTGAGTTACTCCAGTATTTTGTGTCCTTTTGTTTAAGCCAGCATCTGCAGTTCCTTGTTTCTGCAAGGAATGTTTAGGATAGTTTTGTGAACCTTGAGTCCAGGCATCAGGAAACAGAGGAGATGAGTTTAGCTTGGCATCATGTTTGGCATGTACATTGCGAGCCATAGGGCTTATTCCAGGGCTGTGCCGTCCTATATTATAAATTTTATTCAACAAATGCAGTTGTGATTTGAATCAGAAAACTGAGTGATGTCGAGGCTTGTTTTTACCAAGTATAATCAGCCATGTATGAATATTTCAGCTGGGATATCATCCAAGTGGAGATTGACAGCTTCACTCAGGTAGAAATTACTCTGTGAGCAAAAACACCAGCTCAGCTAAAAAATGTGGCACTGCAATCTCCTGATGGGTCAACAAACTTATCCAGTGAGCATCGAAGCACGTCTGTGAGGTCTCGAGTTCAATTCCCCAGTTTGTACTTGATTGAATAAGACGGGCCTATTCCCTCAGGGGCTGAGAAGAATTCGAGGTGATTTCATTGAAACCTAGAATTTTAAAAGGCACTGACATGATGCCCAGAGGCTGGTCCTTTGGATAGAAAGTCTTGCACTGGGAGCAGAGCTTTGCACAAAATGGGTCAGCCCTATAAGGCTGAGAAGATGAGCAATGTGGGCTGTTGAACACGAGAGAGATGTTTGGTTTTACTTGTATTCAAGGACTGGACTTCCAGAGTTTGCATGAGGGGAAAGAAAGGTGAGGGGAATTAGACAGGGAAGTAAAATCAATGTCAAGATTCAAGAGTGGGGATGATCAGCCATGATCACATTGAATGGCGGTGCTGCCTTGAAGGGCCGAATGGCCTACTCCTGCACCTATTGTCTATTGCCTATTGTCAGCCACAATCCTACCGTATGGAGCATTGTAATTATATTTATATGGAGTATTGTATGCAGTCGCCCCATTACAGGAAGGATGTGGAGGCTTTGGTGAGGTGTTCCAGAATGCCGCATGGATTAGAAAGTATAAGCCAAAAGGAGAGATTGGTCAATCTTGGATTGTTTTCTCAGAGGCTGAGGGGAGGCCTGAAAGAAGTGTATCGAATTAGGTGGGGCTTAAGATAGGTTAGACAGTCAGAAGCATTTTCCCAAGGTGGAAGTTATATAAACATGAGGGCAGAGTTTTAAGGTAAGAGGGGCAAAGTTTAAAGGTGATGTGTGGGGCAGGTGTTTGACACAAAGTGGTGGGTGTCTGGAACACGCTGCTAGAGGCAACGGTGGAGGCAGATATGATAGTGATATTGAATAGGCTTTTACATAGGCACCTGGATATGCAGGGAATTAATCAAGTACAGGCAGAGGAAGTCATACGGTCATGTGATAGGAGTAAAACTAGACCATTCGGCCCATCAAGTCTACTCTGCCATTCAATCATGGCTTATCTATCTCTCCCTCCCAACCCCATTCTCCCGCCTTCTGCCCATAAACTCTGACACCTGTACTAATCAAAAATCTATGTAAATCTGCCTTAAAAATATCCATTGACTTGGTCTCCACAGCCTTCTGTGGCAAAGAATTCCACCCTCTGACTAAATAAAATTTTCCTCATCTCCTTCCTAAAAGAACGTCCTTTAATTTAAATTGAGATTTTTTTAACTACGCATCAAGTTTAGCATGGTTATTGTGGGTCGAAGGGAGTGTTCCTGCGATGTTCTGTGGAGGAGGCTTGTGGGGTCACAACCTGCTCCAGATGCTTTTCCGTTCCTTCTTAGTGAGCTTTTTGAGTTGAAAGCAGTATTTCATTTAAAATATCAAACAGTGAATTTAATTCTCTGAATCTTGGTGGGAGGGCCCATGTGCAAGCGAGTCAAGTCCCTACTGTACCCAAAGATGATTTAAGCATTCATAAACCGTAATCCATTGCTCACTACCAGGGCTCATCCACGATCCAAAATGTTATTCCTTTACATCAAGATCAAAGATATATTTCTTAACTAGATAGATATAAAATGCTAGAGTAACAGCGGGTCAGGCAGCATCCTTGGAGAGAAGAAATGGATGATGTTTCGGGTCTAGGCCTTTCTTCAGTCAGAGAGTCGGGGAGAGGGAAACTAGAGGTATAAGAAGGTACAAAGAACAAATCGATGAAAGGTATGAAAAAAACAAATCAGAGCCACCAATGAAGATCAAGGTAAAGTGGAGCCCACAATGGTCCATTGTTGGCTGTGGAAAGATGATAACGGGTGGATATATACAATGAAACTAATCAGGGCGGCAGTGAAATTAGTAGAATGACAGGGTGGAGGAGGGACGGAGAGAGAGGGGATGCAAGGATTAAGGGCCTGCCCCACGAGCATGCGACACAATGCGGCAAGCGCAACCTAAAGGGCTGGTCCCACCAGCATGCGCCTGCATGCGGCAAGCACGACCTAACGTGATCGCTTGACCCGTATGACCTAAAGGGCCGGTTCCACTTCGATCGCCGGAGCTGTATGGAGTTGTGCGGAGCTGGTCCCGACATCGCGCGGGGCTCCGAAAAACTGACCGTGTTTAAAAATTCCGCGCGGCAACGTCCTTCCGGCCCGCAGCCGCCTCGATGCCGTGTCTCTCACTCGACCTCCGGGTGGGACCGGCCCTTTAGGTCGCACGTGCCGCATGCAGGCGCATGCTGGTGAGACCGGACCTTTAGGTTGCGCTTGCCGCATGCAGGTCGCATACTCGTGGGACAGGCCCTTTATTTGAAATTAGAGAAACCAATTTTAATACCTCTGCTTGTAAGCTGCCAGTGACATATGAGGTGCTGTTCCTCCAATTTGTGTTTGGCCTCACTCTGACCATGGTGGAGGCCCATGACAAAAAGGGAGTGGGAAGGGGAGTTAGTGTTTGTCAACCGGGAGATTGCGCAGGCCAAGGCAGACTGAGCAGAAACCTAGTCCTTAACTAGGCCCATCCAAATATCACCCACATAACAAAATCCTGATGACAATACAGTGATTGGTTGTTTTGTTAAATAAGTTATTTCCTGAGGCACTCCAAATTTTTTCTATTGCTGATAGGAAGTACTTCATTTATTAACAATTTTCTCCTGCTGATAGACTGACTTCTGGAAAGACTTGATTTCCAGAAGTGGCATCATCTGTCAAAGAACACGGAAATTCAGAATAACAGATAATGCAGTCAATGAATTTCGGGTGTTAAAATCAGAATTAATTAGAGAGTGTTTACAGATCACAGAGAAACAGCAACCTACCTGACAGTTGCACGTCTTGCTATGTTTCAGCTACAACTGTTAAAATCTCTGTTTTAAATGATTCTTTGCAGTTGGATAACAAGATCTTTTGCATGTATTATGCAAAGGGCTGGATATTCTAAAGTAGTGAGATCACTACTAAAATGGCACAGTGCAGAGGACCTGCAGCAGTTAACTCAAGCAATTGTGACTGTAGATATTGTGACTCCCTCGGAATGATTCCAGATAGTGATGGTTTCCGTGCTGTAATTGTTATATGGTTAACACATGACTCGACCCTCGGCCCTACCCGAACCTGATCTCCAGCACCTTCTGGTGGTGGGACTTGATGGTGAGGGGTCTGTCCAGTCACAAAAGAGCATGGTCTTCCTGCACTTGACCCCAGCCCCTGTTGCCCTGGTCACAGATGCTGGCCAATCTGGACCGATCAGGTGATAGTGACATCAACCATGTCCGGTGAGGCTTTGATCTGGGCCCCCTCACTGCCTGATGTTGTCACTCCTCTTGTGCCTATATCCATCCTGATGGACTCATAAAAGGGTCCAATGCAGCACACAAAGAAGGTGGGGGAGAGTGTGCAACCCTGCTTGACTCCAGACTTAATGGAGAAGCTACTTGAGACCCACCCATTCATATGGACTGCTCTAGTTTTAGTTTAGTTCCGAGATACAGCGTGAAACAGGCCCTTCGGCTAACCAAGCCCACTCTGACCAGTGATCCCCACACACTAACACTATCCTACACACACTAGGGACAATTTACAATTTTACCGAGCCAATTAGCCTACAAAACTGTACGTCTTTGGAGTGTGGGAGGAAACCGGAGAAAACGCGAGCAGATCATGGGGAGAACGTACAAACACTGTACAGACAGCACCCTTGCTCAAGATCGGACCCAGGTCTCTGGCAGCAACTCTGTAAGGCAGCAACTCTACCACTGCACCACCGTGCTGCCCTGGTGTCTCCATGGAGCAGTTGGATCCAACTGTTCAAGAAGGAACTGCAGATGCTGGAAAATCGAAGGTAGACAAAAGTGCTGGAGAAACACGCTGAGTTTCTCCAGCACTTTTGTCTAAGTCGGATCCAACTGCTGATTCTTTTCCCAAAGCTAATTTTGGAGATCACTTCCACCTTACACGTGCAATACCTTACCAGTGGCCTTCTCCTGGTCCAAGCTGAATGGGCAGAGGTCCACCCCACTGTCCAGCGTGGAGGTGATGGTGTCCTCGAGCAGCACAAGGCCATTAGAGGTTTTTGTGCCAGGCATATCGCAGGTTTGATCCGGGTGGATTACCTGTTCCACCGCAGACTTCACACGGTTCGCAGACCTTGTAATCCACACTCAGCAGTTACATGGATATCCAATTCCCAATGTCCTCCTACTCCCCCTTCTCCTCATGGATTCTGACACGCAGCCAGCCGCAAGCATAGCATAGCATCATATGCACTTCCAGCTGGTCTGCTCACCAGCATCACCATTTAGCAGGTTGATAGAAACATAGAAACATAGAAAATAGGTGCAGGAGAGGCCATTCTTGGTGTGGTACTTGTTGCCTGTAACAGCCAAAGATATATGAATTTCTAGCCACTCACCTGTGCCACCTCTCTTGTTTTGTACTGAAATATAACACTTATGATTAAAAATGCTCTTGGGAACCTTGTAACCGAACTAATACAATGATTAGAACAGAAGGGGTGAGACAAGTTTGAAGAGTTGCAAATTGTGGAGCAAGAGGATGGAATGCATGTGTAAGGGGAGGGGGACAAATAGGTGCGAGTCCAGGTGGGTCACATGGAAGGGGAGGGGGAAGGTGGTGGAGGGTGGGGGGGGTGAATAGTTAGGTACATAAAATTGGGGAATTCAACAAATGTTGTGAATTGTGAAGCTAGAGGAAGGAAAGTAGGAGTAGAGTGAAGAAAGTTAGAGGTTACCTATAATTGGAGAAGCCAATGTTCATACCGTTGGGTTGTAAGCTACCCAAGCAGAAATGGAGGTGCTGTTCCTCCAGTTTGCGGGTGACCTCACTCTGTCAATGGAGGAGGTCCAGGGCAGAAAGGTCAGTGTGGGAATGAGTATGGGAGTTAAAATGGTCAGCAACTGGGAGATCCACAGGGCCTTGGCGTTGTATAATATACAACATCAGATGGCTTTGCTTCACACATATGTCTTCTACCCATTACCATACATTTATTGAACGTGACAATTTTTCCTGAGCCAAAAAGCAGCGACTCAAATTTATTTCTTTTTCTGACAAACTCACTTGCCAGATTTGTACCTTTGCCCTTTCTTGAAGATTGCAGCTGTGTTAGCACTTTCAAATCATGTTATTTACATTAAGAGCTCTAACTGCTGGTCTCGGGCACTGCAAGCACATGTTGTTCTTCTTCAGGCCAAAGAGTGCCCATTACTTCTAATGGAAGCAAGCTGTTCTGTGAGAGTATATATATTTTTTGAAATTGTGAGCAATTGAAGCCAGATTTTAACCTTATAGCCTCATGGACTACTCGTTAGTTACCGGCTAGTGACCTGTAATCAAATCTCTGATTGTAATAATAACTAAATGATGATTTGTTGTGCAGCTTCACTTCAAACTACCTTTGAATTGAGGTAATCTGCTGTATTAGGCGTCGTTGCATTTAGTCTGTCTAAATCTCTTTTAAAACTGGGCTGAGTTTAATGGATCTATTTTTAAAATTGAAATATGTTCTGCGCTGGGATATTTGCTGTTATTAAAAATATTTGGTCAATATGCCTTACATGGTCCCTAGCAAACCGAATGGAAAGCAGGAGAGTTTTGCAGTGAAAGAATGTATGGAAATTTGCCCTTGTGTTCTTAGAGAGTGGAGATCTATCAATCAGTCTGAAATTAATTAAAGCCATTAATCCTGTGACGCAGAGCATTTTGCCGGGGAGAATGAGATTGATATTACCAATACCTCCCGAGGAACAATATGTGCTCACGTTTTATTTTAGCCATACATAACCAGATACTGACGACTTTAGTTACTTGGTGATGGGGCTAAATGCCATCAATTATTAATGACCACGTTCCTCCACAGATTGCTGCTCAATACCAACAAGCGAACTGCGGTCTCCTTATTTTAAACGGCTGTGTTGGGTGCTGAAACTTGAGTCAGTAAGGGCGTAGGTCTTTGGATAATTACCCCATCAATCAAGCTTGGGGACGACCCTGCGGGAAGTGACTGAGATTGATTTTATGTAAACATACGGATCTAAAGATTAGGAGAAGGAGTCGGCCACACAGCCCGCTCAACTTTTTTAAAAGAGATCATGGATGCTCGGTTTGTGATCTCAACTCTGCATTCAAGTCCATCAATAATAGTTTAGGTTTAGGTTTCTTATTGGCCTGTGCACCGAGGTACAATGAAAAGCCTTGTTTTGCACGCTATCCAAACAGATCAGGTAATGCTTTACATGAATATAATCGTCAAACTCAAGTACAATAGGTGGATAAAAGGAGAAGTGCAGAGTGCAGAATATAGATCTCAGTGCTGTGGTTCATCCTTAGGTAAACTCCAATGTCTGCAATGGGGTAGAGGTGAATTGGATACCTTAACTTATGGGCAGCACCCTAGTTTAACCTAGCTCAGTTCAAAGGCCTGTTATTAGAGGGGAAGCCTTTGGTAAATCATGTACCCGATCACTCTGCACATCTGCAAGCTCAGACCATTTGGAAAATCTGCAAAGATAGGCAGTGTCACACACTCCAAACCTATTGTACATCTGATGTATATACTGTAGCAATCCCCCATTCACTGCATTTTTCCAGAGATATCACTCTGCTCTGCATACTGGTATTGTTCAAAGAGACATAGAGCATGGAAGCAGGCCAAACAGTTTGGCCAAAATTGCCCATGTTGATCAAGGTGCCCTATTTCCTCTGGTCCCTAACATTGGCTTATTTTCTCTCTGTATCTTTTCCATCCCTGTGACTGTCCAAATGTCTTCTAAATGTTGTTATTGTATCTGCTTCAATTACTTTCTCTGGCATCTTGTTCCATATACCCACTACCCTCCATGTGAAGAAGTTGTCCCTCAGGTTCCTATTCAATCTTTCTCATCTCACCTTAAACGTATGCCATGCAGTTCTTGATTCTACTCTGGGGAAAAAAGACTCTATGCATTCATCCTATCTATGGTCATCATGATCTTATCCACCTCTATAAGATCACCCCTCACTTTCTGAGCTTCAAGGAATAAAGTCCTTCCCCGGCCCAATCTCTCCCTATAGCCTAAGCCCTCAAGCTTTAGCAAAATCCCCATAAAAAAAAGATACAAAGTGCTGGAGTAACTTTGCTGATCACGCAGCATCTCTGGAGAACATGGATAGGTGACTTTTCAGTTGCGACCCTTCTTCAAACTTATCATGGGTAGGGGGTTGGGGAGGAAATGTAGGAAAGCCTCTTAAATCTTTTCTGCACCCACTGCAGCTTAATCACATAATTTTCAGAGCAGGGTGGGCAAAAATGAGCACAGTACTCGAAGTGCAGCCTCACCGACATCTTTGGTATTGGTTTATTATTGTCACATGTATCGAGTTTTAAACTATTTTTGTGTGCTATCCAGGCAGATCATACCATATTAAGTAGCACAGGAAGTGCAAATGAGAAACCAAACAGTTCCAGCTGCAGAGAAAGTGTAGAGAAAAAAGTGCAAGGCCAACTTCTTGGAAGTTATTTTTAAAACTTTCTTTAAATGAACTCTGTTGACCTTGTAAATTGACTCTGTCTACCATTCAATAGAATGTACGCAATGAGTCATTTGTGCAGGTGCCTCACAGTTCCTTCAGCCTGGGATCAATCCTGATTTCCACTGTGTGGAGTTTGCATGATTTTCCCTGTGACTGCATTGGCTTCCTCTGGGTGCTCCGGTTTGTTCCCATTTTAAATTACCCCTAGTGTGTGGGTGAGAGGCAGAATCTGGGATCAGTTGATGGGAATGTGTGGGGGATTCAAGAGAAAGATAGACATAGCTCTTGGGGATAACGGAATCAAGGGATATGGGAAGAAAGCAGGAACGGGGTACTGATTCTGGATGATCAGCCATGATCATATTGAATGGTGGTGCTGCCTCGAAGGGCTGAATGGCCTACTCTTTCACCTATTTTCTCCGTTTCTATAAAGTAGAATTAGCACTAATAAGTGATAGTCAGTGTGGAATTGATGGGCTGAAGTGCACAATTCTATAACTCATACCTCATGCCCATTTTCAACTCATTGGCTGATATAATGTTGTCATTAGAAAATGTACTGCATTGTATGGGTATGGTAGATGATCATATCAGAGGCACATGGTTGCAATTATCAGACCTGTTGCTGTTAAATAGGCATTGCACACTTTCACAAAGATTTGCCCACAGTTGCCTTCAGTGAAGAATTAATTATTCCTGAACAGTCCAGTGGCTCGAGGAAAAATTGGTTTCATTTCTTCTGCAAGGTAAATAAATTGATAAATGAATGAGTCAGATGTAAGTTCAGTAAGTGATTGTTGAAGGGCAAAGATTTGCCCCAAAAATAAATTTTCTGTTGGCAATAGAGAGAATTTGGTTTGTGGATTTTCCAATATATCATCAGGTGTGCGTGACTGATCAGGGCATTCATCAAATATCAATGAAGGTGGCACACTGGCACAGTGGTGCAGCTGGTAGTGCACCCGGGTTCGATCGTGACCTCGGGTGCTGTCTGTGCAGAGTTTGCACGTTCTCCCTGAGTCCCCTCCGGGTGCCCACATCCCAACAACATGCGGGTTTGTAGGTTAATTGGCTTTTGGAAATTGCCCCTGGTGTGTAGGGAGTGCATACAGAAGGTGGGATAACATAGAACTAGTGTGAACAGGTGTTTGATGGTCAGCGTGGACTCGGTGGGCCGAAGGGCCTGTTTCCATGCTGTATCTTTCAAAATTGAAAACAGAGTTATGTTAAATTGCATGCAGTAGTGCCTGCACCAATTTTCCAATAGACACAATTTCACCTGGGAGTTTGCTGTTCGGGGCTACTTTGGATTAAATACAAATAATAATTAAATTCCTTAGCACTGTGTGGCTTATTAAAAATACAGCTTGTCCTTCTTCCTATTGTAAATATTGCTCTGGTTTCTTTTGCTCTTTATCTTCCTGTCTTCCCTCTGCTCCTCATTGCATTGGTTTGGCTTGGAGTTCGGTTCCACAGCTGTCAGTTTTACTTCCACCTGCCTATCAAAACCACTCCTCGCCTGTATCCACCTATTACCTGCTGGTCTGGAAAAGGATTCCGACCCAAAACGTCCCCTATTCCATTTCTCCAGAGATACTGCTTGACCTGTTGAGTTACTCCAGCATGTTGTGTCTATCTTTGTTATAAAACATCATCTGCCGACCCTTCCTACACATCTTATTCACCTATGACCTGCCAGGCTTTGTCCTGCCTCCCTTCTCTCCCAGCTTTCTTTCTCTCCCCCCTACAATCAGTCTGAAGAAGGCTCCAGACCCGAAACGTCATCTATCCATGTTCTCCAGAGTTGCTGCCTGACCGACTGAGTTATTCCAGCACTCTCTCTCTCTCTTATTGGGTGTAAGCATAAGTTGCTACTTTCGTCATTTGAGTTTCTAAAATGTCATCCATTATCAGTACTAACCCTTGTCTACTTAGACTGACAATGTTATCTTTATGAAACATTTTATTCCTTCTCAGCTCCTGCCTACGTCTGTGTTTTGCGTATAACCAGATTTCTCATTGATGCTAACAACACATTTAAAATGCGCTAAGAGCCATAAAGCCATTAATTAATACTGGATGTGTAATACTTATTTCACATAAAAAGCCTTTTGGCTTCTCTTAGAATACATTGTGTTTCTCTCAAATATTTTTTTAAGTGCTTTTGCAGAGAGCATGTTCAGTGATTTGAAAACCTTTCCATTGTGGTGCCTTCGACTGTGAGTCTCAATGCAACAGTGAATCTCCAACTCAGACTGTGGAATACCTGATGAAAACTGAGTAATTGAATTGGAAATTTGTATTGGACTGAACAATGAAGGGTTGTTCCAGGATAACTTGGTCTACTTTCTTCTGCAAGCTGAATAAATTGATAAGTGTACGAGTTTGTTCTGGAGCATTGACAATCTCAACGAGACGTCACCATCTTCAATTCACGGTCATTTGAGTTCTTTCAAAGATGTCACCTATTCATTTTCTCCAGTGATGCTGCCTGAACCGCTGAGTTACTGTAGCTTTTTGTGTCTATCTTTGCCAGGATGGTGTGGCGTGGCTCTGCGAATTCCTACACATCCAAATTTTGTCTTAATTGAAGCCCTTGAAATTGAATTCCAGATGGGAGCACAATGCAGAGCAGCAGGGGTTATGGGGAGAAGGCAGGAGAAGGGGGTTATGAAGGAGAGATAGATCAGCCATGATTTAATGGTGGAGTAGACTATGGGCCGAATGGCTTAATTCTGCTCCAATCGCTTACATACTTGTGAACTTATCCCACAACAACTGAAGTATGATACCACCTGACACTCCAATGGAAAATTAATTATCTGTGCTTTACAGCCGCACTTTGGTTCAATTTGTTTTTTAATTTTTAGTTTTAGAAATACAGCATGGAAACAAGCAGTTCAGCCCATCGGATCCATACCGACCATCGTTCCCCATACTATATTATGCCCCAGTGTAACGAAAATGTACGAACAACAGATTAGTTGTAGTGAATGATTTTAACTTGCCCAATATTGGGACTCATAGAACATAGAACAGTACAGCACAAGAACAACCACTTCAGCCCACAGTGTCCATACACTGTGTTATCCCAGTTTTGCATCCTACACATAATGAGCAATTTACAAAAAAAAACAATTACTCTACCAACCTGCACGTCTTTGGAATGTGGGAGGAAACTGGAGCATTTGGACAAAACCCATGCGGTCACAGGGAGAACATGCAAACTTCTCACAGACAGCACCAGTAGTCTGGATCGAACCCGGGTCTCTGGTGCTGTGAGGCAGCAGCTCAACTGCTGCTCTAGTTGGAAATGTTGTTATAGGTTCTAATTATAAATGTTATATAATATACAATGAGTTTAGTATAATGCCCCATGGACAATCGTATATGCTCATTTTATCATTTATTCTGACTGCATTAATATGTTTAATATTGTCGCAGATTTTAATGAAGCGATACCAGAGACTGAAAGACTTGATAGTAGCTTGCAAAAAGCTCGAGCCCAACTGTCTGTTAAGGCAAGACGACAGCGACCTTCCAGATCTCGGCTAAGAGACAGCATAAGCTCCACAGAAGGTGATGACAGCCTAGAAAGAAAGGTAAGTCATTATTTTGACTGTGGGATTGAAAAGACCCCACATCCTCATCCTGCATTGATCACTTGGTAAGGACAGTGTGTGGTTGATCCCAGCATCCAGCAGACCTCAAACCAGATCGTAATCTAAGCAATTAGCTAATTCCAGTCAACCATCTGGGACTAGTTTCGATGGAGCATTTTGGTCGTTATGAACAAGTTGGGGTGTTGGCTTTTTTCTCAATAGGCTGTATGTGCTGTATGATTCCATGTCTCATGGCAGAACACTCCATTTGGTCTCAGTTACCTTAACTTGTGATTTGTTATAATTAGCGATTAGTTTAACGATACAGGATGAAAACAGGTCCTTCAGCACACCAACTCCACACCGTCCATCAATCGCCCATTCTTCCTAGTTCAATGTTATCCCACTTTCTCATTCACTTCCTAAACATTAAGGGTACTTTTACAGAGGCCAATTAACCTACAAACCCGCACATCCTTGGGATGTGGGAGGAGACCCGTGATCAAATATTCTCCTCGTTTTCATTGCTTATGTGCCGGAGTGTAGAATGGGTTTCTGGGTTATTTGCTGAGGTTGCGGACTGGGAGGGAGGCTGTCAAAGTGTACAGGAAGAATAGATTAGCTACAGAAATGGGTGGAGAAATGGCAGATGGAGTTTAATCCAAGCAAGTGTGAGGATTTGAGCGTTGGGAGCTCGAATATATGGGAAAAGTATAGTTAGTGCCAAGACTCATACACAAAGGAATCTTAGGCTCCAAGTCCGTAACTCCCTGATGGTGACAACACGAGAAGATAGAGTATTATACAACGCTATGGTATGCTTGCCGTTTTAAGGTTTTGGTTGGTCCACATTTGCAGTATTGCATATAGTTCTGATTGCCACATTACACAGAAGATTTTGTGACTTTGGAGAGGGTGAAGAAGTGGATCACCAAAATTTAACCTGGATTAGGAGGCAATAGCTAATCGGAGAGGTTGGATTGTTTTTTCTGGAACTCCAGAGGTTGAGGGTAGACCTGATAGAAGTATATAAAATGGTGAGAGGTTGTAGATAGGGTAGAGTCAGAGCCTTTTTCTCAGATTGGAAATGTCAAAGACGAGAGGCACAGCTTTAGAAAATATAGAAAATAGTTGCAGGAGTAGGCCATTCGGACCTTCGAGCCATTCGATATGATCATGGCTGATCATCCAACTCAGTATCCCATCCCTGCCTTCTCTCCAAACCCCCTGATCCCTTTAGCCACAAGGGCCACATCTAATTCCCTCTTAAATATAGCCAATGAACTGGCCTCAACTACCTTCTGTTGCAGAGAATTCCACAGATTCACCACTCTCTGTGTAAAAAATGATTTTCTCATCTCGGTCCTAAAAGACTTCCCTCTTATCCTTAAACTGTGACCCCTAATTCTGGACTTCCCAAACATTGGGAATAATCTTCCTGCATCTAGCCTGTCCAACCCCTTAAGAATTGTGTATGTTTCTATAAGATCCCCCCTCAATCTTCTAAATTCTAGTGTGTACAAGCCGAGTCTATCCAGTCTTTCATCATATGAAAGTCCTGCCATCCCAGGAATCAGTCTGGTGAACCTTCTCTGTACTCCCTCTATGGCAAGAATGTCTTTCCTCAGATTAGGAGACCAAAACTGTATGCAATACTCCAGGTGTGGTCTCACCAAGACCCTGTACAACTGCAGTAGAACCTCCCTGCTCTTATACTCAAATACTTTAAAGCCCCTGATCCATTTAAGAGACATAAACAGCAACCTCTGGTGACCTTGCCCAACACCCAAAAAAAAAAATCAAGGTCGAGGTGACCTGCAACCTCCTACCACCTCCCACGCATATGTTCAAAACCTTCCTCGACTATGAAGAAAACCGGCTTCGACTAGACCTGCGACTAAAAAATTCTCGATTTTTAAAACGGCAACCTATTTTTAGTCGAGGCCGGTTTTAATCATGATGAAAAAATAGCAGCAACCTAGATGAAGCCCCGACCATGCGGAAACCACTTTCGATCATTAGGGGGAGTGAAACCTCCGGTGACCTCATGGAAAACTTGGGTGGCGGGCAAGGTCGCAAGAGGTTGCTGTTTAGGTCTCCTAAGTGGGGCAGGGGCTTAAGGATTAGGGGGATAAAGTTTAAAGGGGATCTTTTCACATTGAGTGGTGGGTGCCTGGAGCGTGCTGCCAGAGATGGTGATGGTGACAGATATGACAGTGGGGTTAAAGAGTGTTTCAATAGGCATGTGGATTTTCAGGGGATGGAGGGATATGGATCACATGCAGGCAGGCGAGTTTATCTTAGCATCACATTTGGCACAGACACGAGCCAAACAACCTTTCCTAGTGCTGAAGATAGACACAAAAAGCTGGAGTAACTCAGCGGAGCAGGCAGCATCTCTGGAGAGAAGGAATGGATGACCAACACCCTTCTTCGGACATCCTTGTGCTGTGCTGTTTTGTTTTCTATCTGTAGACCCGGCGAATTACATTTCAGTGAGGATCAAGGTTTTCTGGAGAGGTCAATGGGAGAAAATTGTCAACCAAAACAATAGAAAATTTGAGATAATGTGGAATATTGTAGCTGAAATGATGAAATAGACATCAAGCAGCATCAGAGTTTAATCCTACTGCATTGGTCCGTATGAATACAATTTTACTAAAGGACCCCTGCATTCCCTCTCTCTCCATCCCTCCCCCCACCCAACTTGCACCAAATTCCCGTTCTCACCTAGTAAAAGGGTACCAATGGCCTGTTTCCTTTATCATTGTTACTCTTTTGCATATCTTTCATTCATTTGTTCTAGATCGCTCTAGATCACTGTCTATATTTCTCGTTTCCCTTTCTCCTGACTATTCTGAAGAAGGGCCTCAACCCGAAACGTCACCCATTCCGTCTATCCGGAGATGCCGCCTGTCCCACTGAGTTACTCCTGCATTTTGCCTCTGTCTTCGGTTTAAACCAGCATCTGCAGTTCCTTCCTACACTTTGCTATAAACCCATTGTGCTTTGCCTTTGATCATTTCAGGTATCGGACAGCTACGGAAGCCCACTGCACAATATGAGATCTCCCCTCCATTCCTCACTCCGAGGCTCCTCTCCGTCGTCAGAATCCGTCATCTCCTCGGCATCTCCCTCCCAGCGGGCCGCGTCCTTCTCCTTCGATGTGAACATTGTGAGGAGGACGTTTGAGGAGGAGGAGCAGGCGTCGATGGCAAAGGCACGATTCCAGACTCTGACCAATGCTTCCTCCCAGGAAGCCCTGGGTCTGACTCCGACCAGCTCCCCCTCCAAATCCTGCCACAGCTCCGACACGTCTCCAGTTCACACGCGGAGGGAGAGGAGAGCAGAGAAGTACAGTGAAGGTGCCGTTACTCTATTTTGTAATTCATTTTCTACTGGTGAGATAACATTCCTTTATTTCTGGCCTTTTCTTTGTGCAAAACATTGGGCAGTATATACAAAAAAAAACAAACACCAATTGCTGGAGTAACTCAGCAGATCAGGCAGCATCTCTGAGGGATAGACACAGAGAGCTGCCTAACTCAGCGGGACAGGCAGCATCTCTGGAGAGAAGGAATAGGTAACGTTTTGGGCCGAGACCCTTCTTCAGTCTGATGAAGGGTCTCGACCCAAAACGTCATCCATTCCTTCTCTCCAGAGATGTTGCCTGTCCCGCTGACTTACTTCAGTTTTTTGTGTCTATCATCGATTTAAATCAGCATCTGCAGTTCCTTCTTAAGCATCTCTGGAGGACATGGATTGTCGAAGTTTCAGGTCGGGACCCTTCTTCAAGCATCTGGATCTGAACGTTGCTTCTCCATGTCCTTCAGAGATGCTGCCTGACACCCTGAGTTACTCCAACACTTTGTTGTTTTTTTTGTAAGCCAGCATCTGCAGTTCCTTGTATCTCATCTGGCAACTTAGACAAAGTTTACAGTAAACATTGGAGATGTGGCCCAGGATATTGCAGTTAATTGCACAACTTGGATGGAGATTCATTCCATAGAAACCACTTTCTTAAAAGAGGGTGTCCTTGGCAGATGCCGAAAGATAGCCTCGGCTACTCAGATCTGCCCCCTAGTGATGAGAGTCAGAAGCTGCAAAGCTCAGCCACTGGGCCTGAAACAAGTCGTCTAGGTACGCGAACTCATCAGTAATTCTTTGCAGACAAAAGGAGACTTCAGGAGACAAACCAAAGCCACCCATCTGAAAGGGTTGGTGCATTACTGGTTTTATACTTACCTCCGAAAAATATTCTCTTTACATAATATATTCAACAAATACATTTGGAATGTTGAAACAAGGAACCGCAGAAGCTGGTTTACAAAAGTGGACACAAAGTGCAGGAGTAACTCAGCAGTTCAGGCAGCATCTCTGAAGAACATGGATAGGTGACGTTTCTGGTTGAGACCCATCTTCAGACTTTCTCCATGTTCAGTGTATTCTTGTTACAATATATTAACACCATGCTTGCTTCTTCCTTAAATAATGCATCTACAGCACATATGAGAGGCTCTTATAGAGGCCCAGTCATGTAGCATTCAATGGTGGCTGAGCCTGGACTATCATGCTTCTCCATGAAGTCTTTAGGAAGCAGCACCTAGCTCTATTATAGGGGGGGGGGGGGGGTGGGGGGGGGGGTGGCGGCAGAATGGTTGGCCAAAGACCAGAGATGAAAAGACAAAGGGTAGTGGGAAAAGGCGATGAGGAGAGGAGATGCGCGAATGTGATCTTTACAAACAGGCCGAAGGCGCAGCTCCATAAATGCGGTCTGTGTGGCTCTGGATTAAGCCTGTGTGAGTAATTTAGTTTCAACTAACCTTGGTGCCTCCAGCAGGATTAAACCAGAGGAGCTCATAGTCCCCAATGCAATTTGGCAGTTCCTCAGCATAAAATGGAGAGCAGCTGGACAAACTCAGAATGCTCCATCTCACTCAAACACTGAATCTGAGCTAAGAGGCACTGATATAATTCACATTGCTAAATTAGTATCTTTTTTTCAGTTGATTCATATCAAATATATCTGTAAACCTAAATCACAATGTTTAGTTAGCCCAATTATCATGACTTTTGTTAATTGGCTGTTGGATAATCTACTTGGGTGTAAATTAGTCCATGTACAATAGAGTATTATATACACTCTTTTCAATGTAACAGAGTTGGTTTTATTGAAATAAATTGTTTGAGTCATCCAGATTTCTGTCAGATCCATTGTAGATTATTCTCAATTTTGAGATTAAAATAAGAGATAATTTACTATTTGTAGTTAGCTAGCATGGATAATTTTAGTTGGCTCGAGAGGGCTACCATTTATTGACACAAAGTGTTGAATTAACTCAGCAGGTCAGACAATATCTTTGGAGATCGTGGACAGGTGACGTTTTGGGTCTGGATTATGCAGTTCCTTGTTTCTCCACCGTTACCATTTAATTGGTTGCATTTCAGGTGTTGTTCAGATTGCATTCTTTAATTTGGGTTCGTCTTGAGGTACAGCACGGACACAGGCCCTTCGGCCCACCCAGCCTGTGCTGACTATTGATCATCTTCTCGCACTCGTTCTATGTTATCCCACTTTCTCATCCACTCCCTATACCTTTAGGCACAGTGATTAAGGTAGCTGAACATGGTTTTTTAGGTTTATAGATATATTTGATACGAAAAAAATGAATACGTAATGCTAGTTTAGCAATGTGATTCTATTATTGTCTCCTCGCTCTGATTCAGGGGTCAAATGAGATGGAACTTCCTGAGGTCCTCCAGCTGGTCTCCTTTACAGACACCTACAAACACACATGTCTCCAAATCTGAGGAAGGACATTATTGCCATAGAGGAAGTGCAGAGAAGGTTCACCAGACTGATTCCTGGGATGTCAGGACTGTCTTATGAAGAAAGACTGGATAGACTTGGTTTGTACTCTCTAGAATTTAGGAGATTGAGAGGGGATCTTATAGAAACTTACAAAATTCTTAAGCGGTTGGACAGGCTAGATGTAGGAAGATTGTTCCCGATGTTGGGGAAGTCCAGGACAAGGGGTCACAGCTTAAGGATAAGGGGGAAATCCTTTAAAACCGAGATGAGAAAAACTTTTTTCACACAGAGAGTGGTGAATCTCTGGAACTCTCTGCCACAGAGGGCAGTTGAGGCCAGTTCATTGGCTATATTTAAGAGGGAGTTAGATGTGGCCCTTGTGGCTAATGGGATCAGAGGGTATGGAGAGAAGGCAGGTACGGGATACTGAGTTGGATGATCAGCCATGATCATATTGAATGGCGGTGCAGGCTCGAAGGGTCGAATGGCCTACACCTGCACCTAATTTCTATGTTTCTATGTCTTTGGGATGTCAAATGGTTCAATGGTGCAGTGAAATTCTTATTTTGATTACGGTTCAGCAAGTTTTTTCTATACATAAGCACAATCCCAGCCAAAGGCAGCATCTTTGAAGAGAGAAACAATGAGAAGCCTTTTCAAGCCAATGCTTCTTCAGGGAAGTTCGACACATCTTTAAACTCGCCAACTTTTGAAACTCAGTTTTCCCCAGTCTATAATGAGGAAGATGTTTAAAAATCTGCAACTGATCACTTGCAATCAAACCATTGACAGTGCTTTTGTGTTTGAAACTGAGTTTTAATGAGATAAAATTAGCTAGGACGCATCATCATTAATGATAAACATTGCAGAGATTCACCATTAATTAAGGATATAAAATGGCCAAAAAAATTACCTGTAGTGTCTAGCCTGGATGAACCATGGTCGCAAATTATTAATTCCAGTTAGACAAGGTCTTCATAGTAATCTATCATGAGGTGGACTTGAATCAGAAACCATAAAGTGCTCACAATAGACAGTGGACAATAGGTGCAGGAGTTGGCCATTCAGCCCTTCGAGCCAGCACCGCCTTTCAATGTGATCATGGCTGATCATCCCCAATCAGTACCCCGTTCCTCACAAGGTTGCTAGATATTCATGGCTGTTGAAGCAGGAAGTATAGATCAAGGATGTACTATCAATGTTGTGACACTGCCCTGATGTTTTCCTTACATTTTTGCACCACAGGTTCAGAAGGGAGCAAGGAAACAAGTCCGGCAGAGCCAGCGAGTCCCACAGTTGGGCTGGACAGAAAGGCACGGAGGAAATTTTTGGACCTTGGGTAGGTGTGACTCTATTTGGAATAAATTATTAATCCTTTTTAAAAGCCAATGGTAAGGCCACATTTGGAGTACTGTGTACAATTCTGACCTCCCTGTTGTAGAGAGAATGTCATTAAACTTGAAAGGGTGCAAAAGATGTGAGGATATTGCCATGTTTGGAGCATTTGTGATACCAAGGAGAGGTTGGATAGGCAGAGACTTTCATTCCCTGGATCGTAGTGGACTGACGGGTCATAAAGATCATAAGATCATAAATGAAATTCCTCAGTACCAAAGTTGAATTACAAATGAGGGACAATTTACAGAAGCCAATTAATCTACAAACTTGCATGTCTTTTGGAATGTGGGAGGAAACCGGTACACCCAGGGAAAACCCATGCAGTCACAGGGAGAACAGACAAAGTGTATGTGACAAATAAACTTGACTTGACTTGAACTCCATACAGACAGCATCTGTGGTCAGGATCGAACCTGGGTCACTGGTTCTGTAAGGCAGCAACTCTACCGCTGCACCATTGTGCTGCCAAGTGCTATAGCTTAAAATATACAAAAATGAGTCAGCATGGTGTTTTACAGTCTGGTGTATTTGTGTTGATGGGGCCAATATGGCTACTGCAGACTTCCACATATGGAGCAGGAGATACCTGCAATGGTGGATGATTTATGAAGTTGTACAATCCTTCTGCTATTAACATAGTGCTTCAGAGTCAAGCCAATGCCTGTATTCCAGGTTAGAAACATAGAAACATAGAAAAATAGGTGCAGGAGTAGGGCATTCAGCCCTTCGAGCCAGCACCTCCATTCTATATGATCATGGCTGATCATCTAAAATCAGTACCCTGTTGCTGATTTTTCCCCATATCCCTTGATTCCTTTAGTCCTAACTGAATTGAATTGAATACATTTTATTAGCCAAATATGTATACCTACAAGGAATTTGCCTTGGTGCTTGGTTCTCAATGCTACATCATCATTTTGATCAGTATTCGATAAGGGATTCTCAAAGGTCAATGAAACTGTTTTGTTAGTTCAGATTATTAGCTACAAGGAGAGGTTGGACAAACTTGGATTGTTTTTTCTGGAACGCTGGAGGTTAAAGGGAAATCTGTCAGAAGCATATAAAATTATATAGGGGCATAGATTAGGCTCGACTGTGAGAATCTATTTCCCAGGATGTGTTAAGATGGCGCCTACCTGTGGTGACATTTTCCCAGCGGCACAACAGAAAGTCTTCAAATATAGTATTTCTCAGCTCGCCTGTATCAAAGGATCTGCAGAAATCAACAAAGTAAGTAGCGAGCTGCTAACGCATGTACATGCATTAGCGCTACTGCGAACTCCCGAAGATAGCGACTGTAACGGAATCCCCGCTCTCATGGAGGAGCGCAGATACAGTAAGTACTGTACCTGTAAACACCGGGGAGGCCTTCATGGAGTCTGGAATCGAGGCCGTCGGGCAGGATCTCCCAGCAGCAACGGAGCTGGAGGTGCCGTCTGTAGGGAATCCCCAATCTCAGGGGAATCCCCGACCTTGCGGAGACTCGCAAGTACTATACCATTAAACACCGAGGAGAGCTTCATGGAGTACGGAAACGTGGCCGTCGGGCAGGACTACAAGTATGATTGCAGTGTAGGGGACTTCGGCTCCCTCTCCCTACCATTCTACTAGCCAACGTACAGTCACTAGAAAACAAAGTGGAGGACTTAAGGTCAAGGCTGCTTTACCAAAGTGAGCTGAGGGAATGCTCTGTGTTCTGTTTCACAGAGACATGGCTCACCCCCAGCTCCCCAGACTCAGCGGACCAGCCTAAAGGGTTCTCCATCCACCGTATCGACCGTACGCACGCATCTGGGAAAGGGAGAGGAAAGGGAGAGGAGGGGGCATCTACCTCATGGTCAACTATTCATGGTGCTCAGACGGAGCAGTCCTATCCAACTCCTGCTCTCCACACCTCGAACATCTGGCGGTGAAGTGCCACCCTTTCTACCTCCCAAGGGAATTCACCTTCATCATCCTGACCGCTGTCTACATCCCACCCCAGGCATACGTCCGTCTGGCACTGGGGGAGCTGCACGCCATGGTCTACAAGCACAAGATGGCTTACAACCATAGCCGGGGACTTCAACAAAGCCAAACTGAAGAAATCACTCCCTAACTTCCACCAACATGTCTCCTGCAGCACCAGAGGACCAAACACCCTTGACCACTGCTACACGACCATCAAAGACGCCTATCGCTCTATCCCTCGCCCTTACTTCGCAAACTCCAACCATTCAGCGGTGCTGCTTCTTCTTGCATACACGCAGCAACTGAAGAAAGCACCCCCAGAGGTGAGGACTGTACAGAGATGGTTGGGGGAAGAACAACTCCAGGACTGCTTGGAGTCTGTAGACTGGGCAATGTTCAGGGACATGGCAACGGACTTGAATGAATATGCCACAGTCATTACATACTTCGTAAGGAAATGTGTGGAGTACTGCGTTCCAACAAAAACCTTCCGAGTGTTTCCTAACCAGAAGCCTTGGATAAACCATGAGATCCGCATTCTTCTGAAGGCAAGATCCCAGGCATTCAGGTCTGGCAATGCAGAGGTCTATAAGAAGTCCAGATATGACCTTGGTAAGGCCATCAAATAGGCCAAAAGGGACTTCTGCTCTAAGCTGGAGGATGAGACGGATGTTTGGGCTTGAATGCCATCACCTCCTACAAGGCGAAATCAGGAGGCGGCTCATACGACAGCGAAGTGTCACTCCCTAACGAGCTCAATGCATTCTACGCACGGTTCGATAGGGAAAACACTGATGTGCCTTCCCGAGCCCCTACTTGGCCTGACGGTATTATAGTAATAGTCACAGGGGCCGACGTCAGAAGATCCTTCAGGGGGATGAACCCTCGGATAGCGCCTGGACCTGATGGTATACCGGTCGAGTTCAAGACCTGTGCAGACCAATTGGCTGGAGTTTTTGCTGACATTTTCAACCTCTCACTTCTGAGGTCTGAGGTTCCAACCTGCTTTAAAAGGGCATCAATAATACCAGTGCCCAAGAAGAGTAAGGTGACGTGCCTCAATGACCATCGACCAGTGGCACTAACGTCTGTGGTAATGAAGTGCTTTAAGAGGTTGGTTATGGTGCACATCAACTCCTACCTCGACAAGAACCTCAACCAACTACAGTTCGCATACCGCCACAACAGGTCAATGGTAGGTGCAATTTCACTGGCTCTCCACTCCGTACTGGACCACTTGGACAATAAAAACACCTACGTCAGGCTGTTGTTTATAGACTACAGCTCGGCCTTTAATACCATCATCCCTTCCAAACTGGATACAAAGCTCATGGAACTGGGCCACTGCACATCCCTTTGCAATTGGATCCTCGACTTCCTCATCGACAGACCACAGTCTATTTGAATTGGAGGAACCACTTCATCCTCAGTAACAATTAGTACGGGAGCACCTCAAGGCTGCATGCTCAGCCCCCTGCTTTATACCCATGACTACGTAGCCGGTCATAGTGCGAACTCCATCATCAAGTTCGCCGATGACACCACCAAAGATCTTATAGCGGAGCAAGATAGGCTACTCCTGCTAAATGCAATGGACTGACGTGTAGTACGCTATGGAGGGGATCATGGGCATTTTCCACGCCCATTTTAGCAACCTGAGCCTACCTAACCCGACCCGACTCGCACTGTAATCAATGTTGCGGGGCAACAGTTTGTGTGGGTCAGATTCATAAATCTGTCAGTTCAAACTTCTTGTCAAGAATAAAATTTGATTCTGGTAATTGTCTTTTTTAATGTTTTTTAAATCATTTCTTTTTAAATGGCTCACAAGCCGTGTTTGAGTTGATTTTGTAGTAACCGGAACCGACCCGACTCGCAGGGTGATTGACAGGGGGGACTTTTTGTGTGTGATATAGGGTTAGATTCATAATTCAATTAGTTCATAATTCTGTTGATTCTTGTTAAGGAATAAAATGTTTATAAACACACATACATGAAAATTATATAAATGTATATAACACACACAATTATATTTCTTCTAATCCAATAATGAACTTTATTTCAGACTAGACAAGGGACATTAAATAAGAAACATTGTAAATAAGAAACATTGTCTTGGGGCACTCTCTCTCCCCGCTGCCCCGCACTCCTTCTCCCCGCTGCCCCGGGCCCCGCACTCTCTCTCCCCGCTGCCCCGGGCCCCGCACTCCTTCTCCCCGCTGCCCCGGGCCCCGCACTCCTTCTCCTCGCTGCCCCGCACTCTCTCTCTTCGCTGCCCCGGACCCCGCACTCCTTCTCCTCGCTGCCCCGCACTCTCTCTCCCCGCTGCCCCGGGCCCCGCACTCTCTCTCCCCGCTGCCCCGGACCCCGCACTCCTTCTCCCCGCTGCCCCGGACTCTCTCTCCCCGCTGCACTGGGCCCCGCACTCCTTCTCCCCGCTGCCCCGGGCCCCGCACTCCTTCTCCTCGCTGCCCCGCACTCTCTCCTTCTCCTCGCTGCCCCGGACCCCGCACTCCTTCTCCCCGCTGCCCCGGACTCTCTCTCCCCGCTGCCCCGGGCCCCGCACTCCTTCTCCCCGCTGCGGATCCAATCTTTGGCCGGAAGCAAGAAGGCGGGAGCAAGAAAGCGGAGCAAGATGGCGGAACAAGATGGCGGAGTCAGCTTGCTAAAATGTGTCCTGTAATCACCCATGAAACCGCCCATGAGCGTACCTCACGTTTGCGTGAGAGTAACCTATCTTGCTTCGCTCTAAGATCTTTGGACACCACTGTGGTTGGATGAATCACAGATGGGGATGAGTCAGAGTAGAGAAGTGAGATTGACCGACTGACCAAATGGTGCCAGCACAACAACCTGGCTCTCAACATCAGTAAGACCAAGGAACTGATTGTGGACTTTAGGCGGGGAAGGATGAGGACCCACAATCCTGTTTATATCAACGGGACGATAACTTCAATTTCTTGGGCGTGCATATATCAGAAGATCTTTCCTGGATCCAGCACACCGATGCAATTGTAAAGAAAGCACATCAGCGACTCTACTTCCTGAGAAGATTATGGAGATTCGGCATGTCGAAGAGGATTCTCCTAAACTTCTACAGGTGCACGGTAGAGAGCATTCTGACTGGTTGCATCGTGGCCTGGTTCGGCAACTTGAACGTCCAGTAGCAAAAAAGACTAAAAAAAGTTGTGACCACTGCCCAGTCCATCACCGGCTTTGACCTCCCCGCCGTCGAAGGGATCTATCGTAGTCGCTGCCTCAAAAAGGCAGCCAAAATCATCGAGGACTCACACCATCATGGCCACACACTTATCTCACCACTGCCATCAGGAAGAAGGTCCAGGAGCCTGAAGACTGTAACGTCCAGGTTCAGGAACAGCTACTTCCCCACAGCCATCAGGCTATTAAACACAATGAGCTCTGAACTCCAAAAGACTATTATTATTATTTGTTATTTGCACTATATTTGTCATTTATTGAACTTCTTTTTTCTCCCATTATATACAATGTTTACATATTCACATATTCTGTTGTGCTGCAACAAGTAAGAATTTCATTGTCCAGTCCTAGACATATGGCAATAAAACACTCTTGACTCTTGACTTGATTCTTGACTCAAATACTAGAGGGCATAGCTTTAAGATGAGAGGGACAAAGTTCAAAGGAGAAGGTACGGGGCAATGTTTTCCACAGAGGATAATGGGTGCCTGAACTGTGTTGCTGGAGGCATTAGTTGAGGCAGATATGATAGTGGCATTTAAGAGATGTTTGGATAGGCAGGGAATGGAGGGATATGGATAACATGCAAGTAAATAAGAGATGGTCTTGGCATCATGTTCGGCACAGACATTTTGGGCCAAAGGGCCTGTTCTCATGTTGTACTGTTACATGTTTTATGTTCTACCCTTGAGTACATCCTTCAGTTTTTCCCTCTGTCTGATTGGTGACAGAGCTTGAAAGAGATTGTCTCAGGGCATTGGTGTAGGGCATGTGTGTCAGGCGCAAGTAATATTAATGTGATCCAAAAACCAAGAAGTTTTCTAACCTTGATCTTCTTCGCTGATCTTGCCATTGGCTATGAAGTGGGAAATAGACTGCAGCTAATTTTAACACAATCTCTCCAAATCTTAATGTGTAACAACTTTTCAAAGAAACATTTGAAAGAATCGTGAATCATTTAGAGAAATGCTTTATTCCACACTGTGATAAATTCCAGAATATATTTTATTTTTCTGGCAATCAAGTATTCTGAGTCGAAGGAACCACTTTATGTTGTCTGTGGGAGCCATAAAAATGCAACTTATATTGAACAGTATCTTACGGTAGTGAGAGCACCATAAATAATGTTTATTATATTAGAGTTATTGTGTGGAGTATTGATCAAAGAGGATATTTATGAGTTCTTATCACGGATAGCCATAAAAACAGCTATATTTGGCATGTTGGTTCTCGTTGAATTATTGACATGGTCAAAGAAAAATTCCTATAGGGCTTGCTTGCCTGAAATCCTTATTATGTCCATTATGGTTTTCCATCCCTTCTCGCAGTTTGATGATATTGCAGCATCTTGTAGGCACAATAATCCAAACATTAAAGGCACGGTGGCGCAGCGGTAGAGTTGCTGCCTTACAGTGCCAGAGACCCGAGTTTGATCCTGACTACGGGAGCTTGTCTGTACGGAGTTTTATTGTTCTTCCGGTGACCTGCGTGGGTTTTCTCCAAGATCTTTGGTTTCCTCCCACACTCTAAGTACGTAGAGGCTTGAGGGTTAATTGGCCTAGTATAAATGTAAATTGTCCCTAATATGTGTAGGGTAGTATTAATGTACGGGGATTGCTGGTCGGTGCGGAGTCGGTGGGCTGAAGGACCTGTTTCCGCGCTGTATCTTTAAACTAAACTAAACTAAACTAATACCTGATCAGCCATGATCATATTGAATGGCGGTGCAGGCTCGAAGGGCCGAATGGCCTACTCCTGCACCTAATTTCTATGTTTCTATGTTTCTGATGACTGGTTCAATGAATCTCAGGATATGATAATCAAACCATGTTCTCCTATTGTATATTTTTGTTGGCTGCAATTACCACATTCTCCGGTTAAACACTCACTCAAAAAGCAATGTAAATGATCAGCTCATTATTTCTTGAAAGCTTGTTGAATCGTGCCATGAACACATTGACAACTGTATTTTTCCTAAAGTACAAATGTGACTGCAGTTTAAATAAAGGATTTTTTTTCCGGTAACATTTCACCATTGTAAAGTGACTGGCACTATAAAGGGCCTGTCCCACTTAGGCGATTTCTTCGGCAACTGCCAGCGACTGTCACCGTCGTAGCAGGCCGCCAAAAAAGCGGCGACTGGAACCCCCTATACGACAATGTGTACGACAAGCTACGACAACCCACCACCTAGTCGACATCAAGCTACGGCAAGCTACCGACAACCGGCGACTCATTAGGACGTCCACCTATGACCACACCTACGACAACCTACAACCACACAGGCGACAATCTACGACAAGCAAAGTCAGCTTATGTCCACCCGCAACAAGCTACGACAAGCACCAACCCTGTCGGCGACAACTGAAGACAACTGAAGACATCTGAAGACAATTCAGTCGCCAGTACCTGTTGCCGGTTGACGTAGGTTGACGTAGGTAGTCGCCAATGGAATTCACCAAAATCAGCACCCAGCGACAACCAACGTCACCTGGCGACAACCTGCGTCATGCTGGCGACAACCTACGACAGCACCTACGACAGGAGAAGACAAACTATGTCAAGCCCACAGTCAGCAAAAAGTTTTGAACATTTCAAAATCCAGCGGCGACCGGAAATACGTTTCGACTGTTTAGGCGACTTGAGGAGACTACTCACAACCATAGAGGCGTCACCCCGCGACCATGTGAAAACAGCCTAGTCGCCTGTAGTCGCCAAAACAAAAGCCTAAATGGTATAGGGGCTTTAGGGCGACACAGTGGGGCAACTGGTAGAACTGCTGTCTCAGAGACAGAGACCCTGGGTCTGAAGAAGGGTCTCAACTTGAAACATCACCCACTGTTACTGTTACTCCAGCATTGTGTGTCTATTCTCGGTTGAAAACAGCATCTGCTGTTCCTTCCTACAACATTTACCCTGCTTCCATGCTGTCTGCATGCAGTTCGCATGTTCACCCTCGTGAATTTCCACTGGGTGCCCCAGTTCCTTCCCGCATCCCGAAGGCATGGGGGTTTTTAGTTTAATTGGCCTCTGTAAATTGCCCCTGCTGGGTAGGGAGAGTATGCAAAACTGGGAAAACGTACAACTAGTGTGAATGGGAGATTGATGATCGATGGGCCGAAGGGCCTGTTTACGTGTTGAATCTTTAAATCAATATGTTGAATTTCCTTAACACCTGAAGGCAGAAGTAAATGATTGCTGCATGTTGTATAGAAGATGTTTTCATCTTGGGATGACTGCTTGCAAATTCAGGAATGGAGGCATGGCATGTCAGGCATTACCGAATCAGCTTAACATGATGTAAGGCCTTTCCTTTGCATGAAGCACCTCAGTAGAACACATAAAGGAGCCCAGGTTACCTAGAGCCATGGCTGTGTCCTGATGGGAGGATTGAAGGGGATACAGGTTAATTGGTATCAAGTGGAGGCAAGGAAGATGGGTAAATCAGAAGGGGGGTTGAGAGTCATCTGTAAGTGCCACTGGTGCATTGGCCAGCAGACACAGCGAGTAATCGGAAATAAAAAAAGTCCTGGACTTCCATAGAGCAAGATAGAACAACACAAAACAGTACAGCACAAGAACAGGCCCTTCAGCCCACAATGGGCTGACATTAAGCAGGGGTGGCAAAATGGTGCAGCGGTATTGCTGCCTTACTGTGCCAGAGACCCGAGTTGCGATTGCCGGTTCTGTCTATGGGTGTTGGCTGTGTGGAGTGTCTACGTTCTCCCTGTGACCGCGTGGGTTTTCTCTGGGTGCTCTGGTTTCTCCCACACTCCAAAGAGTTTGCAGGTTTGTAGGTTAGTTGGCTTTGGTAAAATAGTAAATTGTAAATATTTAAGAGGGAGTTAGATGTGGCCCTTGTGGCTAAAGGGATCAGGGGGTATGGAGAGAGGCAGGTACGGGATACTGAGTTGGATGATCAGCTATGATCATATTGAATGGCGGTGCAGGCTCGAAGGGCCGAATGGCCTACTCCTGCACGTATTTTCTATGTTTCTATGTCCCTAATGTGTAGGATAGCGCTAATGTAAGGGGGTGATCGCTGGTCGTCGTGGACCCGGTCTAAGTCTAAAGTCAGGTTAAACTATCTCATCTGCCTGCACATGATCCATATACTGCCATTATCTGCATATCCATGTGCCCACCTGAAAGCCTCTTAAGAGCTCTCTCGTATCTGCCTCAACCATTGCCCCTGGCAGCGTGTTTCAGGCATTCGCCATCTGCACCTTTAAACGTTACTCCTCTCACTTTAATTCTCTGCTCTCCAGTCTTTGACATTTCTATCATGGGAATAAGATTCTGACTGTCTAAATATCTATGTCCCTTATAATTGTTTACACTTTTCATAGATATTGAATTGCTTGCAAACAAAGATTGTTGGGTTATAATCTGCTTTCTTGGCAAATGTTTATTGGATACTTTTGCTCCGATTTCATCACTCAACAAATATGAACAATAAATAAAAGTGCTCAATAATGACAATAAAGAGAAAAGAGAGAGAGAGGAATCAACTTCTTTGTAAACTCCGACAACAAATTAACCAATTTAAAATATTAGAATTTGTGCTTGAAATAGAAAATGCCAACCAAAGTAAACTTAGTTGTTAACATTCGGATGTAGCATGAAACAGTTCACATTAGTGTCACAGTGCAACTAAAACGTTGGCTCAAAATATAGAAACAAGGAACTGCAGATGCTGGCTTACAATAAAATTTGCTGTAGTAACTCAGGCAAGTAGGTCAGGCAGCATCTCTGAAGAACATGGATTGGTGACGTTTTGGGTTAGGATCCTTCTTTAGACTGATTATAGTGGGGGGGGGGAGGGGGGGGGCAAAGAAAGCGAGAGGAGTGGAGGGGCACAGGCAAAACGTGGCAGGTAATAGTTGAGCACATGACTTGTGAAGGGTCCCGACGGAAAAAGTCATCCATCCATGTTCTCCTGGGATGCTGCCTGACCCGCTGAGTCCAACTCTTTGTATCCTTTAATCTTCAGCTCACGCATGTGTGTGTATAAACAGCCTCACAGTAGATAAAATGGGGAAACCCCTGAGTATCGCAAGATTTGCAATGTTTTGTGTCAAAAAACCTTTGTGACGCTTTCTCCCGGTGAAGAATCATTAACATTCACATTGGTGAAGTGGCTCATTAGCTGCTTCATGGATTCATCGGATTAATTTCTGCAGCTATGCAAAATAATGTAGGGCAAATTAAAATAAAATGCAAAATGAGATTGTTACTCACTAAAAATCTTCCCCTTTTGGCCTGAATAAATTAATGTTGAACAAAACAAAGTACAGCTCTGGTGTAGATGCGAAAGCAGAACAGATAGCTGCCAGCCACAAATGATTAAATGGAAAACCAAAATGTAAATAGTCTGTACAACTGCAGAATGTGGGATCAGGCTACTTTGAAAGACCCCAAGAATATATATACCTCCAAATATTGACGTCAGCACAAAGTATCAGTGATGGTGATTTGAAACCAAAATACACCAAAATACAATGAGGCAGTATTAAAAAAATGTAACCTTCATTAAATGTTAACATAAATTTAGGCCATCCAATTCAGGCACAGTGGCGCAACAGTAGAGTGCCTTACAGTGCCAGAGACCCAGGTTCAATCCTGAGTACGGGTACTGTCCGTATAGAGTTTGTACATTCTCCCAGTGACCACGTGGGTTTCCTCCGGGTGCTCTGGCATCCTCCCACTTCCCAAAGACATTGTGTTTTTGATTTTTTGTTTTTGGACTGAATTCTGTTTTTAATTTGTGTTTCTGTGATGTCTTTATTATTTATTTTCCGATTATATGTTTATATTCCTGTTAACCTATGTAAGGTGTCCTTGAGATGTCTGAAAGGCGCCCAATAAATAAAATTTAATATTATTATTATTATTATTATTATGTTGGTTTGTTGGTTAATTAGCTTTGGTAACAATTGTAAACTGTCCCTGGTGTGTAGGATATAGTTAGTGTATGGGGTGATCGCTGGTCGCTGTGGACTCAGTGGGTCAAGTGACAGTCAAGGACTATCCTATCGGGTGAAACACTGGACAGTAACTCTCGAATGTCTAAACTCCTCAGGAAATTGATATTTCTTTTTGAGAAGACTGTTAATAACACTGTGTGGATTCCCTATTTATTAATAGAATCACATCTTACAATAAGAATAAGCTTATCCTAATGCTTTCTTTAAAAGCATGGGGGCTAGGCCTACCCAGCCAGCAGCTGTCTATCTTTTTATTGTTTATATTCAGTGTTTTGTTGGAGGTCTTTTTTTATGTGGGGGTGGGGGGGGGCGATTGTACTTTAAAAACCTGGAGCTTTTCAGAGCCAAACCCGTTTCCCAGCGGGAGCGCTGTCCTGTGGGGACCGCCCAGAACCTGGTGGGACAGCCATTGTGGGGGGCGATGCCTTGCTATGTGTTGAGCTAAGAACCGTCTCGCGGAGCTGCGGGATTGGTGTTTATGGGAGCCTGGATCTAGATGAATATTTTTGTTTCGGAAGCCGCGGCCTCCAGAACGGAAGCGGCCGTTCCAAAGTTCCCAAGCCGCTGGGAGGACTCTCCCGATGCCGGAGCAACATCACCCGGCGAGAACGGCCAGGAACATCGGGCCTCCATAGAGGCATTTCACTTCACTGGACACTTGGGGGAGCCATGTATGTTCTATGAATGTGACTAATAAAATGGCACCTTTGATACCTTTGATACCTTTGATACCTTTATAGAGGCTTTAGACAGGATTCACTAGAACAATACCACAGACTTCTGTTTCGTGACGAAAAGGTAGCTATTTTCTCCAAAGCCAATAATGTTATCATGAAATGTGATTATAATCACACATATGTCGAATGGAGTAAATTAGAGGGTAAATTATTGACAGGGGTGTTAAACACCAACAATTAATTTAAGGTTGACACAAAACGCTGGAGTAACTCAACAGATCAGGCAGCATCTCTGGAGAAAATGAATAGGTAATGATTTGAAACCCTACTTCAGACCCGAAACATCACCCATTCCTTTTCTCCAGAGATGCTGCCTGACCTACTGAGTTCCTCCAGCATTTAGTGTCTATCTTTGGTGTAAACCAGCATCTGCAGTTCCTTCCTACACATTGATGTAAGGTTAATGGTCAATGAGGATACATGAGGGAAAAGTAAATAGTCATGACCAAGTAACAGAAATCTGGTAGGTAGGGTCTGTTTGGGGGTTTGAGGGGTGGGTTGCTGGGAGTCAAAGTGTACTTGTCCTCCGATAATTATCAGCTACATTAACAATACATGAGTGTACGTACAGAGACACAGCATGGAAACAGGTTCTTTGGTGACCTGTGGGTCCAAGCCAACCATTAAGCATCCATTTTGTGTCAAGCCAACATTAGTCCCACGACAATATGTGTTGATATATTGATCAATTTAAAGTACACCAACAAAATTTGATTAAAAATTCCTTCACATACCACCATCTGGAAGTTACCTTATAGTACAGTTGAAATATAGTTGAATGATAACTTTTAAAAGGAAGAGGAGAAATGTCAGAAGAATGAAACATAAATTGCTCTGGAGTAAGATCAGAGAAGTGGGTCAAATCTTATACTCCTTTCAAAGTGCTGGCATGGGAATATTGGGCCGAATGGCTTCCTTCTCAGCTGTTTATCATTCTATCAATGTATAACTTAGAGAAACAAACTTAGTCAAACTGCTGCGTTGAATTGAACTCTCACTGACCTTAAAGACCTGCACCGTTACAGGGTACAGCTACGGAGATCCTCGTCCACGAAAGGAAGAAAAGCAGAGAAGGCAGCCAACAGACTGTCCACAGGCAGCAGGTAAGGTCAGGCTGTTTGTTATTCAGTGAATTGCACGTATCTCCTCACATAGCTGAAGGATACCGAGTCATAGAGCAGTACAGCACGGAAACAGCCCCTTCGGCCCACCTTGGCCATACCGACCTGACAAGCTGGGATACTGGGCTACTCCCATTTGCCTGTAATTTGCCCAGATCCCTCTAAACACCTTCTATCCATTTATCTGTCTTCTTTTAAAAGACGTAATTATATCTGCTTCCATAGGTTTCTCTGACAGCTCATCCCAAAATATATTCCACAGTAAGTGTGCCTCAAGATTTTCACACAAGTTTACTGATTATTAATAAGCATCCATTTTGTACTAAACCAACATTGATTTCACTACACCATGTGTATGATCTATGTGTCATTGATATTATTGATTATTGGTTATTGTATTATTGATTATTGTGTAGTTCTTGTGTTAAAAGGCCTGCAAGTATGAATTATTAATCAGATCACCAACTCTCTGGTGGTGTGTTCAAGTAGACTTCACCACATGGCCTTCCACCACCAATAATCCCAACCCTTCATTATATGTCTAGCTTTACAACCTTACAACTTCCTTGGGAAATTAGTGTCCAGTTTTTTACCTGACAGCATAGTCCATGGCTGTTACTCAACCTCCCTGCCCTTCTGTTAAAGAATGAATAATGGAAATGCACAGAATGAACAGACTATTAGCACCACTGTGATAATATTCTCAATTGCTACTATCAATAACCAGGAGATTACTGTTCATCGAAAACAGTCTTCAGGGCCATGCTGGAGATGGGAAATCCAATTGCAGCGGGATGTGTAGGGGGGAGGTTGATGAGCCTGAAGAACGTTCCCGACCCAATATGTTCTCCAAGGATGCTGCCTGACCTGCTGGGTTACTCCAGCACTTTGTGTCCTTTCTTTATAAACCAGACACTGCAGTTCTGTGTTTCTACCATTGGTTGGTCTGCTATTTGCGACTGCACTCTGCCCAACTATGACTTCTCTGCTGGCGGGTGAGGTGGGCCACACAACAGCCCCTTTGACCATAAAAAGGCAGAAATAGATGTACATCGAATTGGCATTCGGTGGAGTCTTGCTTTAAAATTGAGTATCAAGAGTCAACAGAGTCAAAAGAGTCAAGTGTGTTTAATTGTCATATGTACTGGCAGTGGAACAATAAATATCTTACTTGCTTTATGGGCCCATTAATGCAATAGCACAATAAATGAGCAATGATCAATAATACAATAAATTAATAATCAGTAATATTTGGTAACCTGCCAATAATATTGCAAAGTCATAGTCCATAATGCAACCAAGACAAAGTCCATTATCGATCACAGTTACTGAGGTGGGATTGTGGTTAGTGTTGTGCCGTGTTCGAGAGCCTGATAGTTGCCGGAGGAATCTGTTCTTGAACCGTTCTTGAACTTCATGGTTCTCAGGATCCTGTACCTGTGTTTTTAAACTTCGTAAGGAATTCCGCCCATGATATTATGAACTGGAAATAAAATATATTTGATGTGTAGTACAGTTTTAAGTCTGGAAAGGGAAAGATTCCAGCAGGTTGTTGGTTTCCCTGTTGTTTGTAATTTATGTTAGTGATTTGGATGTAACTTTGGGTGGCATGGATTGTAAGTTTACAGGTGACAAGCACATTGGTGGGAATGGACAATGAAGAAGTTATCTACAATTACAATGGGATGTTGATGAAGTGTGTCCATGGGACAAGGAATGGCAGATGGAATTTAATTTGGGTACATGCAAGGCATTGCTGTTCAGTTGAACAAACCAGGTTGGATTTACGCAGTGAATGGTGGGGAGTGTTATACAACGGGGCCACCTTGGGATGCAGGTACATAGTTCTATGAAGATGGCCACATAGATGGGCGGGGTGATGAAGAAGGCATTTCAAATGCTTGCCTTCATCAGTCAGGGTAGTGAGTACAAGAGTTGGGATGTCATGTTACAGCTGTTCAAGATGTTGGTAAGACCACATTTGGAGGACTGTCTACAGCTCTGGTTGCACTGCTATGGGAAGGATGTTAGCAAATTGGAAAGGGTGCAAAAAAGATTTACAAGGATGTCAGAAGGTTTGGCAGAAGGAAAGGCTTGGCCTGTTTTCCATACAGTATAGAATGCCGAGGGGTGACCATATAGAAGTAGATACAATCTTGAGGGTCAGAGATAAGGTGAATGGTCATAATCTTTTCCCCAGGGTGGGTGAGTCTAAAACTAGAGGGCAGAGATTTGAGATGACAAAGGAAAGATTTAAAAGGTCCCTGAGGGGCAACATTTCCACACAGAGGGTGGAACATACATGGAGTGAGCTCCCAGAGGAAGTGTTGGAGGAGAGTACATTTAATAGACACTTAGATAGATAGGTGGACAGGATAGGTATGGAGGGATATGTGCTAGGTGCAGACAAGTGGGTCTAGCTTGGTTAAGCAATGTAGTGTGATGGGTCGAAGGGCCCGCTTCTATGCTGTGTAGCACTATGACTATGTTCTTTGATGTTGCCAATTAAGTAAATCAGTTGAGATGGGTGGTTTTAAGAAGCAATGTGATTAATTATTTATATGAAGTACGCTATCACGTTTGTAAAGAATAACAGAGAAGCTTATACTTATCCTGAAACAGAAGGAGGCATTTCAGCCCAGAGGGTCTGTGCCAACTCACTGAGGCAAATCCCATTAATCCTATCACTTCCTCTTTACTTCCCAGTACTCCAGCAACATATTCACTTAAACATAGCCATCAACTCCCCTTTGATTGTTTTTGCCAATAACCTGCACTAACATTGACACTGGCACCCTCATTAAAAAACCAACACTTTAAACCTCCAGTGTTTGCCAGCTGCCAGCATTCATTTCCAGCCCCACATGTTGAAGCACACAAACTGTTTGAAATGCAAATCAGATTAGACAGCATTTAAAAGAGCTTGGAAGAGGTTTCAGTGGGAGATTGGATTGAAACTCATCTCTTGTTTTGATTTGTTTTGAATCTCCCTTAAAACCAATTAAAGCTAAAACGCGATGGTTTAAAATAGTTAGGTGACCAATTAAATTTCCGGTCTAATTTTAGACCGACAGAGGTCCCAGGGCAGGGAAAGTTGTGATGAGATGGCATTATTTGTCTTTGAATGCAAATTGCATGTCCTGGACGTATTAATTAAGGGCATTTAAAAACATTTCCGTTTTTGCATAAATTAAATGCGTCTTAGCTGCCATTCCCACAACTGGAAATTGGATTCTGACACTCAATTGGATTCTGACACTGTGCTGAGTTTCCTGCAATAACTTCTGTTTTCATGAAAAAAATGGCTATAAACTTTTCAAAACATGTTTTGAAATTGTATGCTCTCAAATTCCACCATCTCAGTAAATGCCTCACTGTCAGCTCCACCTGATTATCTCGTGGCCTTTCTTCCCTTGCAATAACACAGTAACTTAATAACTCTAGGACCTAATAAATTAGCCTAATACATTTAGGGAGGAGGCCATTCTCAGGCCTGCTCCACTGTTTAATTAGATCACGTCTGGTCAGTACATCAACCCCCATTTTTAGCTCCTATTTCTTTAACAACTGGCCATTAAAACTTTATGTACTGAAGCAAAATAATGTGGTTTGCCAGTAATTCTTAATAAAATCAGAAAATGCTTAAAACATACAGACGGCCTGTCTATGAATTGAAAAAGATAGTTAATGGCCTGGCATATCCATTGGTTAGTACCAGTGGCGCAGCTGGTAGAGCTGCCGCCTCAAAGCGCCAGAGGCTTGGGTTCGATCCTGGTCTCGGATGTTGTCTGTGCAGCATTTGCACATTTTCCCTCTTACAATGTGGGTTTCCTCTGGGTGCTCCGGTTTTGCTCCCTCATCCCAAACGCATGCCGTTGTGTAGGTTAATTGGCCTCTGTAAATTGTTCCTAGTGTGTAGGGAGTGGATGTGAAAGTGGGATAACATAGAACTAGTATGAACGGGTGGTTGATGGTCAGTGTGGACTCAGTGGGCCGAAGGGCCTGTTTCCGTGCCCTATTTCTAAACTAAACTAAACAATTCACTGACCAAGCTCAATACTAGGTTAGGTTTATACTTGTCACCTGTACCGAGGTACAGTGAAAAGCTTTGTTCTGCATGCTATCCAATCAGATCAAATAATACTATACATCAACACAATCAAGTCAAACTCAGGTACAATAGGTAAAGCAAAGATGAAGATACAAGAGTTCAGAATATGTGCGGATTTACAGGTAAAAAAGAGATTTATAAGAGTAGGTAGACTAAAAATGCTGGAGAAACTCAGCGGGTGAAGCAGCATCTATGGAAAGAAGGAATAGGCAACATTTTGGGTCGAGTCTTCTTTAGACTGATATTGGTGTGGGGGGGGGGGGGGGCGGGAAAAAGAAAGGAAGAGACGGAGACAGTAGGCTTTGTGGGAGAGCTGGGAAGGGGGAGGAGAATGAGGGAGAAAGCAAGGGCTATCTAAAATTAGAGAAGTCAGTGTTCATACTGCTGGGGTGTAACCCACCTAAGTGAAATATGAGGTGTTGTTCTTCCAATTTGCACTGGGCCTCTCTCTGGCAATGAAGGAGGCCCAGGATAGAGAGGTCAGATTGGGAACGGGAATTGGGAGTTGAAGTGCTGAGCAATCGGAAGATCAGGTTGGTCGGTACGAACTGAGCGGAGGTGTTGGGCGAAGCGATCGCCAAGCCTGCGCTTGGTCTCGCCGATGTAGAGAAGTTGACACCTGGAACAGCGGTTGCAGTAGATGAGGTTGGAGGAGGTGCAGGTGAACCTTTGCCTCATCTGGAAAGAATAATTGGATCCTTGGATGGAGTCGAGGGGGGAGGTAAAGCGAAAAGTGTAGCATTTCCTGTGGTTGCAAGGGAAAGTACCTGGGGAGGGGGTGGTTTGGGTAGGAAGGGACAAATTGACCAGGGAGTTATGGAGGGAACGGTCTCCGCAGAAAGCAGAAAGGGGCGGAGATGGGAAGATGTGGCCAGTGGCGGGATCCCATTGGAGGTGGCGAAAATGTCGGAGGATTATATGTTGTATGCGACAGCTGATGGGGAGGAAGGTGAGGTCAAGGGGGACTGTCCTTGTTACGAGGGGGGGGGGGGGGTGGATGGGGATGGGGAGTAAGAGCAGAGCTGGGGGATATAGAGGAGAGTAGGTAGTGATTGTCCCAGATGATAGATGATCCTCCTCTGGGAAGATACATACAAAGAGTTGCCATGCTCCAGTGCTTACAAACATTAATGACTACTTAAAGCAATTAAACACATTTATACATCAGTTTGGCCAAACACCTACACAATCCTTGAAACTTACCTCCCTTCCAGCTCATTACATCTCTCCATTGGAATGCCAATACCTCTCTGAAAAATGTGCGTTGCTGTGCCTGATCTTTGATACTATTTCTTCAGTGGCCTGAAACCTCTGATTGCTCCACGACACAGCACTATTTCGCAATTCTACATCCCTTACACTAGAAATGGATCAGATATAGGATATGTCAGCAACCTGCGTTATCTATCTTTATCCCACTCCATCTTGAATCTAATCATCTTCATCCAGAGTTTGGGCGAGATTGATCTATGAATGAATGAATTCATTAATTAATACTTTATAATTTATTAATTCATAGAAACATAGAAAATAGGTGCAGGAGGAGGTCATTCGGCCCTTCGAGCCAGTGATCATGGCTGATCGTCCCCAATCAATAACCCATGCCTGCCTTCTCCCCATACCACTTGATTCCACTAGCCCCTAGAGCTCTATCTAACTCTCTCTTAAATCCACCCAGTGATTTGGCCTCCACTGCCCTCCGTGGCAGGGAATTCCACAAATTCACAACTCTCTGGGTGAAAAAGTTTTTTCTCACCTCAGTCTTAAATGGCCTCTCCTTTATTCTAAGACTGTGGCCCCTGGTTCTGGACTCGCCCAACATTGGGAACATTTTTCCTGCATCTAGCTTGTCCAGTCCTTTTATAAAGTTATATGTTTCTATAAGATCACCCCTCATCCTTCTAAACTCCAGTGAATTCATTGATCAATTTCATTCAAACTCTGGATGAAGATGATTAGATTTAATAAGGATAAGGACAGATAATCAAAGTTGTTGTCATATCCAATATCTGACCCATTTTTACATTGTTATTTTCTACATTTTTAAATAATAGTCCATTGCCTTTTCTAATTCACTAAGTTGACTTGTAAAGTCTCCTCTGGAACGACATTTATTTTCTAATTTACTAAGTTAATTTGTAAAATCTCCTCTGCCTCGTTGATTAATAAGGGGTAGGCCATTTAGGACTGGGATGAGGAAAAACTTTTTCACCCAGGGAGTTGTGAATCTGTAGAATTCTCTGCCACAGAAGGCCGTGGAGGCCAATTCACTGGATGGTTTCAAGAGAGAGTTAGATTTAGCTCTTAGGGCTAAAGGAATCAAGGGATATGGGGATAAAGCAGGAACGGGGTACTATATTTTAGACGATCAGCCATGATCATATTGAATGGCGGTGCTGGCTTGAAGGGCAGAATGGCTTACACCTGCACCTATTTCTCTATGTTTCTTTTTCTATGTTTCTATTATGCTTTCATTTTGCTCCTTGTTCTGACTCTCGCCTTTTCCTGTTTATAGGGAATCCTTTGACAGCCCTATCAGTATTCTGGCTTCAGCCAAGGCCGCAGTGCCACAGTTTGTGCCTTTCTCCTGGTTTACAGACAGCAGCAAAGGGTCCACCTCCTCCAGTGGTACAATGTCACCGACCTGCTCTCCGAGAATGTCCTCCCACGGGCTTTCCCCGAAAAAGTCTGCGTCCCAGGTAGGGCTGGAAAAAAATTGGTTAGGAAATGATCAAGAGGTTTACAGACAGATCAAAATACGCCTCCCTTAAAACTGCTGAAGGTGAATCTAAGTGTGGAAACAAGGAACTGCCAATGCTGGTTTATACCATAGATAGACACAAAGTGCTGGAGTAACTCAACGGGTCAGGCAGCATCTCTGGAGAAAAAGGATGGGACCCTTCTTCAGTCTGATGTCTCAACCCGAAACGTCACCCATCCTTTTCCTCCAGAGAAGCTGCCTGACCCGCTGAATTACTGCAGCCCTTTGTGTCTCTCAAAGGTGAATCTAATATTCTTGCTGGAATGGGTGAGAGTTGGAAGTTTAAGGATTGGTTCAGGATATGAAAAAGCGTATCATTGTGAGACAGACACGGGAACAAGCAAGTGGAAAAACTGCACAAAGATTTGTAAATTCTAAATATGTGGCAGATAATGGTTAGAGACATATAGAACCAAAGGCATTCAAGTTGCAGTTATGGTGTCGCTGTCAGTACCAATTAAATAGGAATTATGTTCGTGCAAATGTCGCAGTGGAGATTGCGTTTGAGTCTTTCTTCACTCCAGTTGGGGAAAACTTTGTGTCATTTTGATGTTAATGACTTCACTCCTGGCAGTGTGGTAAGTGCACGATGTATAGTGATCTCCCCCTCCACTCTTTTAAATGTAGAGATTTAAAAGAGTGGATCGATTGTAATGCGAGATTGCAGATCCACTTCTGTGACCAGCACACAATAAAGAGTCGCCTGGGTTGGCTGCCATTCATTTTCTAACGCTGGTGTACTCTATTTATATAGTGCAGGAATTTGCTGAATTTTCTATAACAGCAATGCCCAAACCTTCAGTCAAGTATAAAGACAGCAAGGTCAATTCCACCATTCTGATGGGTAGAAAGGAACTGTGGATGCTGGTATATACCGAAGATCGACGCAAAGTGCTGGAGTAACTCAGCAAGTCAGGCAACATCTGTGGGGAAAAGGATGGGTGACGATTCGAGTCGGGACCCCAGTCTGAAACATAGGCAACATAGAAACATATAAAATAGGTGCAGGAGTAGGCCATTCGGCCCTTCGAGCCTGCACCACCATTCAATAAGATAATGGCTGATCACCCTGAAGAAGGAATCCCGGACCGAAATGACATCCATCCTTTTTCCCAGAGATACTGCCTGACCCGCTGAGTTACTCCAGCACTTTGTGTCCATCTACACCCTTTGGATGGGGACATATATCAAGGATACTGGGTTCAAGTCTGCAACACTTTGCTTACAGGCAGTGTTGAAGTGCCTTTACTACACAAAATGCACAGGCACCTACAACAGCCATAGGATCAAAAGACAGACACCACTTCATCACCTCCTCATGTGCAATTAGGTTCGGACAGTATTGAACATCTCTTAATGAATGCGGAAAAAATATGAGCCTGACTTCCACCAACGTTAGAGCGAGCAAGTTGCTTTGCAGATAGTTATGACTTTGCATCAGTGTTTTACAAGCCTGAGAAAGTTTCAATATTATGTGGGCTCTGACATTGTAGACGTCAAACGTTTAAAATTGCCCGAGGAGCCTTTTCACAGCAAGACTTAGAATGGTGCTGCAGAACATGTCTAATTATAGTAACTGAAGCAATCATCGCATTTCTGGGCCCTCTGTGCAGAATACATCTAATCTCTTTAGAATCTAGTTAAAATTCTAGAATTTCGAACAATCAATTCGCAATCGGCAGATATATATAAATAGGAAGGGTTCAGAGCGCTATATGGGCAAAATGCAGGCAAATGAGACTAGCCCAGTATGCCAACTTTATCAGCATTGACAAGGTGGGCTGAAGGGCCTATTTCCCTGTTACGTATATAGCTCCCTGATTATGTCTAATATCTGTCTGCTACACACAGTGAAATGGTTTCAAAGTTGGGGCTATTGGACCAAGGTTGCTCCAGTCAATCAACCACTATCCAATTGGAAATATTGACATGCAAAACAGTTGATTTTCCATCTTCTATTTCCCCAATAGAATGTGCTGCTTTGGACTTGGAATGGCACCAGGAAGTCATTTTAAGGGCGAGCCACGTTTCCAAACTTGTTTAAAATGGCAGACTCACTCAATCCTCTCAGAAGACCAGAAAACTTTGGGCACCTCTCCTCCCAATGCATCCAATACAATACAATACCATATTGTTTATTGTCATTTGAACCTCAAATGAAGTTTAAACGAAATTTGGTTGCTGCAATCATACAACAAGAGAAAAACCAAGACACACAATTAACACAATTTACACAAACATCCATCACAGTGAATCACCTCCTCACTGTGATGGAAGGCAAAGTCATTGTCTCTCCCCTGTTTTCCATTCTTCTCCCGATGTTAAAGCCCCCGGCGGGCGATGGCAAGTCCCGCAGCTGTTAAGGCCGCGCCGGGCGATGTAAGGCCCTGCTCCGGGTCTTGATGTTGGAACCCCCGGCGGGCGATGGCAAGTCCTGCGGCCGTTAAAGCCACGCCAGGCGATGTAAGGCCCCATTCCGGGTCATTTTCAACCCCGCAATTTGGGCGGGAGAAGTTGCCATTGCGGGTGCTCCGAAAAGCAGTCTCCCACCAGGGACCCGCGAGCTCCCGATGTCACCATCCACCGGGCCTGCGGATGGAGCCTCCAAAGCTCCGAAGTCGGGTCGCAGCCGCGCGCCACCACAGCTCTCCACGCTCTGAAGCTGGCCAGCTCCACGATGGTGAGTCCGCAGGCTCCGCGACTGGAGCCCCCAGGTCGTTCCGGTTGGAGGCCGCTCCACGGTGCTAGGCCCCAACGACAATGGAGACCCGACAGGGAAAAGGTGGGGTCCCCCGTACAGGGAAGAAATTTAAAGTTTCCCCTCCTCCCCTCACCCCGCCCCCCACATATACACAGCTAAAAACAATATACAAACTACAACCAAAAATATACACTCAACAGGACAAAAATGGTTAAAAAGACAGAAGGACTGCAGAGGCCGCTACCGCAAGGCGCCGCCATCTTTACATTTACATCCACTTAGGTCTCCAGTTGAGACACCTTAATATATGACCTCATGAGCATTCAGTCATTTACAAAAATCAAATCTCTTTTGACGCTATCCGTGGCTTAGCTTTAGCTGGCTGAGGAAGCAGTAGAATGTAAACGGCTAGATCGAGCCGTACAACATAAAGCCAGTTAAGTGTGAAACATTGCTGCACTGAGCTGACCTTTACTGGACGAGTCTCCGTTAAATTCGCATGGAAGAAAGTTCCAGAACGGGCCTGAAATGACATCAACATTAATGAAAACTGTATTATTGATAGTGGTTTATTATTGTCACGTGTACTGAGGTATAGTGAAAAGCTTTTGGTTGCGGGTTATCAACTTAAATCAGATCATATTATATATGAGCACGATAATACAATCCACATGTACAAAGGTAGTCCAAAGTGAAAATACTAGAATGCAAATTATAATTTAATTGCATTGTGGCATTACAGTTCCAGAGAAAAAGTGCAATGTTTAGAATGAGGTAGATTGGAAGATCAGGACTACACCCTAGCTTATGAGAGGACTATTCAGTAGTCTTATTACAGAGGGAAAGAAGCAGTTTCTGAGTCTGGTGGTACATGCTATCAAGTTTTATGTATTTTCTGCCTGAGGGGAGAGAAGGGGGGATGACTGGGTTGAAAAACATCCTTAATTATCTCTCCATTGCCTGTATATCTATGTGTGTATCCAAAAGCATCTTGAATGCCCCAATCGTATTTTCTCCACCACCATCACTGACAGTTTGTTCACGGAACCCACCTCTCTGTGTGTAAAAAAACTTGCCTCTCTCAGCTTTAAGTTATGGTCTCTAGTTTAGTTTAGAGATACAGCACGGAAACAGGCTCTTCAGCCCATCGAGTCCGCACCGGACTATTTTACATTTACACCAAGCCAATTAACCTACAAACCTCTACGTATTTGGAGTGTGGGAGAAAACCAAATACTGTATCTCAGAGAAAACCCACACGGTCACGGGGAGATCATACAAACTCAGTACAAGCAAGCACCCGTAGTCAGGATCAAACCCGGGTCTCTGGTGCTGTGAGGCAGCAACTCTACCGCTGCACCACCGTGCCTCCCACTGGGAGGACTATTTGACTGGGAGGACTATTCTGACCGCTTCCAACTCCTTCGTAAACCTAAAATAATATTAAGGGTTCGCTGATGGTGAGGCCCCATCCAATGCCTTCTGATCCCATGCTAACAGCCGAAAAATGGAATAGCTATTATCAGGTTCCTTAAACGGCCTTCCTTTGCACCAATTTATGCTCGTAGATCAGATGTTAGGCTGTTTAATTTCAACGTCTGCAAAATAAAATAACACAGGAAGTTATTCCATTGAAAAACTAAAGAGAGTTTAATAGGAAATATGGAATCTACAGATGATGGAGTGAAATCAGTCACCCATTGATCTGGCTGTGCCAGGTGGTGTTACTGTTAGAGGGACATTAGAAGCCTCAGAACTAATGTTAGAGTCACACGTCATACAGCAGGGAAACAAGCGTTTCAGGGCAATATGCCCCTTCTCAGCTTGTTCAATTTGTCTGCATTTGTCCCATATCCCTCTAAACCTTTCCTATCCATGTAGCTGTCGAAATAGTGGTGGTAATATCAGCAGCTGAATTATATGCTTCAATGGATTTATTATTTGCTCAAATTAGGTGAGAGAAATGTCATTTTTTCAGCTAGTCTCACTGGTTTAATTTTACAACCGGAGTATGTCACCTTGGTGATTTCTGCAGTTAATGTTTTTTAATTAACCTATCAAACATTTTGTTAGTAAAAACAAAATAACTAGAGATTGGAGTGGAACTATGACCCAGAAATGAAAATGAAGTTAGTTTAGTTTAATGTCACAGTGAGCTCTACCAGCTGTGCCTCCCTTTTAATTGACACTTGATGCGTTGGAAGGAAGGTTACTCTGTAGATGTTCCACAATAGGCCTTCAATATTAAACAATTGCTTCCTAATCACATGCTGCACCATGGCCTCCTCGGTTTATAGAGTTTTACAGCATGGAAACAAGGCCTTGAGCCCAACTTGCCCACATCAGTCAATCCCATCTACGCAAGTCCCAGCTGCCTGCGTGTGGCCCATATCCCTTTAAACCTGTCCTAGCCATGTACCTGTCTAAATATTTCGTAATGTTACGATACTACCTCCTCTGGCAGCTCATGCCATACACCCACCACCCTTGGTGTGACAATCCCTCAGGTTCCTATTAAATCTTTTCCCCCTCACTTTAAACCTATATCCCTCTGGTTCTCGATTCCCCTACTCTGGGCAAGAGATTCTGCGTGTTAAAACCATGAAATGCATGTTATTTGCCTGCATATTAAAGAGAAACTTCAAACGCATCAGCCAGCCCTTACGTTCTGCAATATAAAACTTAAATAAGCCTCCAGCCCGTCCATTGCCAGTTACAATAGGTTGCTGTGATTTAATGTTTCCCAAGGTCTCACTGAAAACTGAGCGTTTGGCCAGCTGTTAGCCTTGGCAAAGTCAACATTCCTCACACTGCCTGGCATCTCACTCAAACTACAACACGGAGCTATTTTCGAACAGTTGAATTAATAATGTTTAAATATGCAGAATTTTAACCGAGAATGATTTATTTTTTAATAAAAGTTCCTGATTATACTTTTGAAGTATAAACCTGATCTACTTTTAAGTTATAAATTCCATGTTATTTATTCCTCATGAATAACTAAAATGTCAAACGTCATCTATCAGGCCTCAAACCTTACATCTTACAAATAAAACTCAGATAAATGACTCAGCCATCCATTAAATCCAGGTAAATCTGATTTATATAAACATAATTCCATTTTTAATTAACACAATATATAACTATCCAAACGATTTGTGCAAATTTCATAACATTATTATATGCAATGCTGCAACTGTGCTAACCCAATATAATCTAACTAGGCATTGGCTTTCTTTTGATTATTTTATGTCTCAGTTTAATATTCCCTTGAGTAGTAAATTATGCTTAGCTGGTTCTTTTTAAATTTCAAGTAAGGGCTGATTTAATATTTCCCTTTGAAAGTACTTTAAATATTCCAATGGGAGAGGAAGATGCCTTTGGAATTTTAAAAAAAAACCCAGTGGAGCCAGGAATAGGTCCTTTGGCCCACAATGTCCGCACCAAATATGTCGCTATCTCCTCTGCCTTCTTATCCATGTGCCTATCCAAAAGCCTCTTAAATGGCACAATTCTGTCTGCCTCGGTCACCATCCCTGGTAGTGTGTTGCAGTCACCCACCATTCATTATAAATAAACTTGCCACACACATCTCCTTTAAACCTTGCCCCATCATCACCCCAACCCCCCCAACCCCCTCCTCCACCCCCTCCCCCACCTTACTTAAAGATATCCTTAAAGTTACGCCCTCTAGTCTTTGGCATTTTAATCCTTGGCAAATGGTTCTGACTGTCCACTCTATCTATGCATCTCATCATTTTATGAACTTCTATCAGAAGAAGAACATTCCTCTTCTTCCAATACTCCAGAGGGGACAACCTCAAGCCAGCTTCACCATTCAATAAGATTGTTACTGATTTGATCTCGGCCTCAGAGGTCCGCTTTGCAGCCAGTTCAACATCTCAGTGAAAAGACTCACTGACTCAGCCTCCACAAATCTCTGCAGTGGGGAAGTTGAAAGAAATTTCAATCCATTTCTGAGTATGTTTGATCCAGGCAACCCCCAGAAAGCTCAAGCTGAAATGCTGCTGAGGTGTGTATCTTAGTTACTTAATCTTCCCGAGCCAGAAGGGCAAAGCAATAACTCTCGATACACTGGGGCATTCAACCCACGACCACTGTGGGTTCCACATGGAAAACCAATTTCTCTGCCAGATAAATTAAATCATGTACGAAATGTGTATTGATAAAATACAACACCCACCAAGGATTTGTAGCAAAGATTCTGCTGTAATAACAGAAAATAAAGGAAAACTGTAGCAATGTTAGCAGGAATAAACTTGCTACCTTTGGGAAAAGAATATGTATACATCTTTAGGCTTCACTTTGGAATAGCATACTGCTACAGAGAAATAATTCTATGTTTGGAGCAGAAAGAAAAGTTATTAGACATAGACATAGACAGAGAAAATAGGTGCAGGAGGAGGCCATTCGGCCCTTCGAGCCAGCACCGCCATTCATTGTGATCATGGCTGATCCTATTGATGCTGTCTTTACTGTGATGCAGGATGTATCTTTATGAAGATGTTTTATTGCTAGGAATACTAACTTATGATGTATTTTATGGTGGAATTTTAACTGCTGGGAATGCTGTTAAGATCTAATTGCACTTGACAACATTCGAACTACACATCCTTAGATAAAATAAACAGCACACTTGAAGATGATAAAAACTACCATCTGTAGAATAGTGGGAGCTTCAAACCAAAGTTCTATATTTTATTTCAGACTAATATGTAATGTATTCAATATTATTATAAGAATTGTATCTTGCTTTTGGCACATTGGCCTTCATCAGTTCAATAGAAGTTGGGAGGTCATGTTACAGTTGTATCAGACATTGGTGAGGCCAGATGTAGAGTATTGTGTTCAGTTTTGGTCACCATGATATAGGAAATATTCTGTCAAGCTGGAAAGGGTGCAGAGAAGATTTACGATGAGGACTTGAGGGCCGGAGCTATAGGGAGAGTTTTAGCAGGCTAGGACTCTATTCCTTGGAGTACAGGAGGATGAGTATAAGATCCTCCTCATTATTGAGGTGTATAAGATCATGAGAGGAATAGGTCAGGTAAATGCACAATGCACGTACTCCCAGAGTAGGGGAAACAAGGTGAAAGGGGTAAGATTGAATAGGAAGTAAATGTAAAGAGAATCCTGGTCCATTATTAGACACTAATTCATCATACATTGTAAATGATCTACTTCAACTTTTCAATATTATGATCATTATCATGTCTTCCTTCAATCCATTTTCTTGTTTGCATAAATGAAAGCAAAATAATTACATTGATTTGGAGAAAAGTCAACATGGATTTATTGGAATGAATATGTTCACTATTTTTGTACTGCCGGTGGAGACCCGGATGGGAGTGGATTTTTGTCTTAGTAACTATGCATTTCTGACAAATTGTGTACTTTCATTACAATTCTTCCAAATCCCATCCCTACGAAGTTTGTACGTTCTCCCCGTGACCTGCGTGGGTTTTTTCCAAGAGCTCCGGATTCCTCCTACACTCCATAGATGTACAGGTTTGTAGGTTAATTGGCTTGTTAAAATTGTAAATTGTCCCTAGCGTATGTAGGATAGTGTCAATGTGTGGCAATCGCTGGTCGACGCGGACTCGGTGGACCGAAGGGCCTGTCTCCGCACTGTATCCCTCAGCTAAACTAAACTAAACATGTGGCAAATCGGCAAATCTCCTCGCAATAGATTTATGTTGATAGTCCTAGCATATTCCACATGCAGTTTATCCAGGACATGTTTTCTGAGAACACCTGGGCTAACAAATCAATGTCCCAACCAACCATGGCCTACTGACAGATGAAAACCTTACTGCAGAATGGCTCCAAATCTTCATTTGTACATTAGTCCTGGCTGGACAATACTGTTAGAAGAAGCTGATGGACACCATCAAGAGTAAACCTTGCTGTTGACTGTTGGCCAGTAGCAGTGGCTGGGAAATCGTAATCTACAACTTGCAGCTTGAAAATCTTACTTTCACCATCTACACCCAAAACTTCAGGATGGAACCTAGACATCAACAATTACATTACGCTTTTTCTTTACAAAGTTAAAGCTGATAAAAAATAATTCCACATTTTTGCATCCAAGAAGTTGTCATTTCTGGTTTTGATGCATAAGGGTTCAGGGAAGCCAAAAACAAATTGTTATGCAAAGCAAAGAACAAAGGATCGCTCTTGTGTAAACTATGATTTTTCATCACAACGAAGGCAATTGGCACGCTCCGTTCTCTAATTGTACGTTTTGTTTCCACAATGATGCAGAGTCCATTCCCTATGACTTGCGTGTTGATAATGTCGATGCTATAAGTGAAAGCAGTGCTTTAGAACTATAAGATTGTTAAAACATGTTGTTGTGAACCAATAGAGATTCATTGGTTACATGGCACTTATGAGGATTAGGTGGAGTTTAGTTTAGTTTAGAAATACAACGCGGGAACAGGCCCAATGCTGTGATGTTGTTTCATGACTGACCGATGATGGGTACCTCCTTGGGTTCAACATGAGCTAATTTCTTAGCAATGGCCAAAATCAGCATTACTTGGGAAGTAGTCATTTGGAGTGCTCATGATATGGAAATCATGTTGGTTTGGTTTGGTTTAGTTTAATTTAGTTTAGTGTAGTTTAGTGTCGTTTAGTTTAGATTAGATTAGTTCAGTGATTCAACATGGAAACAGGCTCTTCAGCCCATCAAGTCCACACTGACCATTTGTTCACACTAGTTATATGTTATCCCACTTTCTGTTCTTCATTCCGTACACATTAGGGGCAATTTACAGAGGCCAATTAACCTACAAACCAGCACGTCTGGGAAGTGTGAAGTAAAACGGAGCACCCGCAGGAAACCCACACAGTCACAGAGAGAAAGTGCAAACTCCACACAAACAGCACATATGGGCAGGTGGGACTAATGTAAATGGAACATATTGGCTGGTGTGGGCAAGTTGGGTTTAGGACCTATTTCCACGCTGTAAGATTCTAGGACTCTATCTATGACTCTATGTCATTCGAAGTAAAATGCATTTTCAATCGCATTATTATGAAGTAAACACTGCTACACTGCTACACTGTTAAGAGCCTGTCCCATGAGCATGCGACTGCATGCGGCAAGCGCGACCAAACCAAACAAAATGACAGTTTTTGTTCAGTGGTCTAATTTTAACACGAGACTCTTCCGTGGTTCCTACGTGACAGTTGTTTATGGCACAATGTTTGAGCCGAGGGCATTGACTTGGGCTTGTAATGCAGATGAAAGGAGAACCTGATGCGATTGTTGGTGAGTTATTGCCTTCACTGAGACTACAACACTGTAAATAATTTAGGTATTCACCTCTGGCCTACTAACTGGGACATGTGGCAGGTTCAACATGATTTAGCAGATTTTGCAGACAGCTCTCGACTAAACTGTTAACAAAGCAGCACACTTTGGGTGAAGGCTGGCATTTGTCCAAGAAAATGTTTTAAAGTTTCTTTGAAATAAGTCATTTTTTCCTATTAGCTCTCGGTGCAGGAAAGCAGGAAGAATGCTGACCATTTGAACAGTTTCTTGAGCGGAGCTGGGTTAATCTTCCCTTCCTGCACCCAACATAGGCCTTCACCATATCACCATCTATATCTCTCATTTCCCATTCCCCTGACTCTCAGTCTGCAGAAGGGTCTCGACCTGAAACGTCACCTATTACTTTTCTCCAGAGATGCTGGCTGGCCTGCTGAGTTCCTCCAGTTTTTTGTGTCTATCTTCGGTTTAAAGCAGCATCAGCAGTTCCTTCCTACACATAGGACTTCAGCTCTTTGTCTGTTAGATTTGAGCACTCCGTGAACCTTTGCTGGATTTTCCTCATCTCCCAAGTGATCGACTGCAGCCTAATGTGACAGTGCGGCATCGATTTCACCTTGCAAACCCTCCGTTGAGCTCCTGCCTTCTAGGAAAAGCATAATGGAAGAATCAAAACACTAGATTACTCACTTATAGAGATGGTACTCACTAACCTTTGAAGAAAAGCTTTTGAATTATGTAAGACTTCCATGACTCATTCCCCAAGCAAGTCATTAACTGTTTCCTCCTTGGGGATGTATTGTCAAACATTACGCTGCCCAACTTATTTGCACACTCACATTGTTTCATTTTTTTTTAAATTAAAAATGTTTTCCCATGCTCTCGTAAAATACTGCATAATTGATTTCCTCTGAGTTATCTTATGAGTGTAAAATTTAAGCAGTCAAAATCCACAGGTCAGGCCGCATCTATGGAGAATGTGGATAGGTGACGTTTCGGGTCAGGACCCTTCTTCAGTGTACAATTATGGAGGGAGTGGGGCTTCCTGTCTAGAATTGTCCCGATCCCCTACTCTGGAAGGCAGCCACAGAAAGCTGTGGAGGCCAAGTAGATGGATATTTTTAAGGCAGAGATACAGTGCATTCAGTAAATATTTGGACCCCTTCACTTTTTCCACATTTTGTTATGTCACAGCCTTATTCTAAAATGGATTAAATTCATTTTTGTTTATCATCCATGTACACACAATGCCCATAATGAAAAAGCAAAAACAGGTGTTTAGAAATTTTTGTAAAATAGTTAAAAATAAATAACTGAAATATTACATTTACATAAGTATTCAGACCCTTCACTCAGTACTTTGTTGAGGCACCTTTGGCAGTGATTACAGCATCAAGTCTTCTTGGGTATAATGCTACAAGCTTGGCACACCATTATTTGTGTAATTTCTCCCATTCTTCTCTGCAGATCTTCTCAAGCTCTGTCAGGTTGGATGGGGAGCGTCGATGCACAGCTATTTTCAGGTCCCACCAGAGATGTTCTATCGGGTTCAAATCCGGGCTCTGGCTGGGCCACTCAAGGACATTCACAGACTTATCATGAAGCCACTCCTGTGTCATATTGGCTGTGTGCTTAGGGGCATTGTTCTGTTGGAAGGAGAACCTCTGCCCCAGTCTGAGGTCCTGAATGCTCAGGAGCAGGTTTTTATCAAGGATCTCTCTGTACTTTGCTCCGTTCATCTTTCCCTCGATCGTGACTAGTCTCCAAGTCCATGCCGCTGAAAAACATCCCACAGCATGATGCTGCCACCACTATGCTTCACCGTAGGTACAGTTTTGGCCAGGTGATGAGCGGTGCCTGGTTTCCTCCAGACGTGACACTTGGCATTCAGGCCAAAGTGTTCAATCTTGGTTTCATCTGACCAGAGAATCTTGTTTAGGAGCCTTTTGGCAAACTCCAAGCGAGCTGTCATGTGCCTTTTACTGAGGATTGGCTTCCATCTGGCCACTCTACCATAAAGACCTGATTGGTAGAGTGTTGCAGATATAGTTGTCCTTCTGGAATTTTCTCCCATCTCCACAAACGAACTCTGGAGCTTTGTCAGAGTGACCATCGGGTTCTTGGTCACCTCCCTGACCATGGCCCTTTTCTCTCGATTGATCAGTTTGGCTGGGTGGCCAGCTCTAAGAAGAGACGTGGTGGTTTCAAAGTTCTTCCATTTAAGAATGACGGAGGCCACTGTGCTCTTCGGGACCTACAATGCTGCAGAAATTGTTTTATACCCTTCCCCAGATCTGTGTCTCGACACAATCCTGTCTCAGACGTCTCCGGCCAATTCCTTCGTCTTCATTGCTTGGTTTTTGTTCTAACAGATTCAGATTCAGATTCAGATTCAATTTTAATTGTCATTGTCAGTGTACAGTACAGAGACAACGAAATGCATTGCAACGAACATGCACTGTCAACTGCGGGACCTTATATAGACAGGTGCGTGCCTTTCCAAATCATGTACAATCAATTTAATTTACCACTTGTGGACTCCAATCCACTTGTAGAAACATCTCAAGGATAAACAATGGAAACAGGATGCACAGAAGCTCAATTCTGAGTGTCACAGCAAAGGGTCTGAATACTTATCTAAATGTGATATTTCAGTTATTTATTTTTAATTACTTATCAAATATTTCTAAACACCTGTTTTTGCTTTTATATTATGAGGTATTGTGTGTAGATTGATGATAAAACAAATGAATTTAATCCATTTTAGAATAAGGCTGTAACGTAACAAAATGTGGAAAAGGTGAAGGGGTCTGAATACTTTCTGAATGCTCTGTAGATAGATTCTGGATTGGTAAGGGAGTCAGGGGTTATGGGGCAGGAGAATGGGGTTGAGAGGGGAAGATAGATCAGCCGTGATTTTTAATGGCGGAATAGGCTTGATGGGCCGAATAGCCTCATTCTGCTAGTATCACTTATGAACTTATGAACAGAGTCATTTGTGGAGAGGGGAAAGGGGGAAGCTACAGCCACTGAATTGATCCTGTGAAGATGCAGGAAAATTGTAGCAACTCTTTGCCACCCATTGCCAGCCTTGCTTCTGCCTCTGAATCAGGAGGTTGTGGGATCAAATCCCACCAGGGAGCCCTGCAGACTTGCATTTTATTGCAAGAATATGAAACACTGTCTGACCGCCCTCTCAGCTGAATGCAAAATAAGTCTCCATCGAGCTCTTTTCAGGAACCATGGTCTGATGACATGCAGCTGTCCCAAATTTCCTTGGGAAGGAATCATGGCGGTTCCACTTGCACTTGCCTGGATTTCTTTGGAAAATACATGCCATGATTTAATCAAGAATTTCTCTGGGCCTTTCAATGCAATACAATACAATAATCTATATTAGCCAAGTATGTTTTGCAACATACGAGGAATTTCATTTGCCAAGTCAGTCATACAAATAAATAGCAACGGAACCCACAAAATACATTTTAACATAAACATCCACCACAGTGACTCCTCCACATTCCTCACTGTGATGGAAGGCAAAAAAAAAATTAAAATCTCTTCCCTTCCTTGTCCTCCAGCGATCGGGGGCCTCGAGCCTTCCGTTGACGGGATGATCTTGACTCCTGTAGCCGGCGGCGTTTGGGCCCTCTCCGTCAGGGCGATCAGCTCCCGCATTGGGAGGGATGTCAGCTGCCCCACGCCGGGGGATCAGACCCCGGGTCGGGGCTTTTCGAACCTCTGCGTCGGTGGAGCTCCCAACTCATGGACACAGGAAACATGTTCCCGATGTGCAAGAAACATGTTCCCGATGTTGGGGGAGTGCAGAACCAGGGGCCACAGTTAAAGAATAAGGGGTAAGCCATTTAGAACAGAGACGAGGAAACACTTTTTCTCACAGAGAGTAGTGAGACTGTGGAGTTCTCTGCCTCAGAAGGCAGTGGAGGCGGGTTCTCTGGATACTTTCAAGAAAGAGCTAGATAGGGCTCTTAAAAATAGCGGAGTCAGGGGAAATGGGAGAAGGCAGGAATGGGGTACTGATTGGGGATGATCAGCCATGATCACATTGAATGGCCAAAGGGCCTACTCCTGCATCTATTGTCTATTGTCTATTGACTAGGCCTCTCCCGAGACTCCGAGCTCTCAATGTAAAATCCGCAAGCGATCCCAGGCAAGGGGTCAACTCCGCGGTGGGGCTCAAAGTCAGTCCAAGGAGGCTTCCAGCTCCACGATGTTAGGCCGCAGAGCGACCGGAGATACGATCCAGAAAACAATCGCATCTCCGGCAAGGTAAGAGACTGAAAAAAAAGTTTCCACTGACCCCCTCCCCCCACATAAATCAAACCGGAAAACATTTACACAAACTTTTAAATGCACTAAAAATAACAAACAAAAAGTGGAAAAAACAGACAGACTGTTGGCGGGGCTGCCAATCGTGCGACGCCCCCTGGTGGTATGTGCGACACCCCTTCTGGATCTAGACTGAAGGGATATCAACACAGGCTGGGAGAATGTATAGAACGGCATGCAATGAAGATGTAATGAAACATGGTGGGTGGGGTCTTGTGTGGAGAATAATTCTGACAGGCCTTTTAGGTCTGAATTGCCGGCTTTTTACGCACTGATTGATGTAGGTCATAGAATCTACAACAGTACATAGGCTAGGATGTAGATCATAGAATCTGGAACAGTGCAGTACAGCACAGGAAGAGACCCTTCAGCCCACAATGTCCGTGCTGAACATGATGCCAAGATAAACTCATCTGTCTACACATGATACATACTGTTCCATTCCCCGCATATCCATGTGCCTCTCCAAAAGCCTCATATCAACTTCCACCACCATCCCTTGCAGCATGTTCTCGGCATCCACCACTCTCTGTGTAAATAACTTGCTCCGCTAATCTCTTTTAAACTTTGCTCCTCTCACCTTAAAGCTATGCCCACTACTATTTGACATTCCACCCTGGGAGAAAGGTTCTGACTGTTTACCCTAGCTATGCCTCTCATATTTCAATATACTTATATCTCTGTGAGTATTTACTTATTCATAGAGTCATAGTCATGGAATGATACAGCATGGAAACAGGCCTTTGGGCCTAACTTGTCCACATCGCCCAACATAACTTACAAAATTCTTAAGGGGTTGGACAGGCTAGATGCAGGAAGATTGTTCCCGATGTTAGGGAAGTCCAGGACAAGGGGTCACAGCTTAAGGATAAGGGGGAAATCCTTTAAAACCGAGATGAGACGAACTTTTTTCACACAGAGAGTGGTGAATCTCTGGAACTCTCTGCTACAGAGGGTAGTTGAGGCCAGTTCATTGGCTATATTTAAGAGGGAGTTAGATGTGGCCCTTGTGGCTAAGGGGATCAGGGGGTATGGAGAGAAGGCAGGTACGGGATACTGAGTTGGATGATCAGCCATGATCATATTGAATGGCGGTGCAGGCTCGAAGGGCCGAATGGCCTACTCCTGCACCTAATTTCTATGTTTCTATGTTTCTATGTTCTATGTCCCATCTACACTAGTCCCAATTGCCTGTGTTTGGTCCATATCCCTCTAAACCTGTCCTTTCCACGTACCTGTCAAAATATTTCTCAAACATTGCGATAGCACCTGCCTCAATACCTCCTCCAGCAGCTCATTCTATACACCCACCACCCTTTGTGTAAAAAGGTTAACCCTCAGGTTCCTATTAAATATTTTCCCCTCACCTTAAAACTATGTTCTCTGGTTCTCGATGCCTGGGCAAGAGACTGTGCGTTTACCCTCTCTGTTCCTCATTTTGTATACCTCTGCAAGATAGCCCCTCATCCTCCTGCGCTCCAAGGAATATAGTCCTAGCCTAATCAACCTCTCCCTATAGCTCAGGCCCTCGAGTCCTGGCAACATCTTTGTAAATCTTCTCTGCACCCTTTCCAGCTTGACAACATCTTTCCTATAACATGGTGCCCAAAACTGAACACAATACTCACCTATACCATTGTCTTATATAACTGCATGACCGCTCAACTTTTATACGCAGTACTCTGACTGATGAAGGTCAATGTGCCGAAAGCCTTTTTGATCACCCTAATACACTTTCAAGGACAGGGACTTATTGGCCATAAAGTGAAAATCCCAGGGATACGGTTTGTGTCCGCACTGTTGCCAAGGTTACAGTACCACAGGAGAAACCAGACTGAAATATGTGATTAATAGTGTAAAAACTGCGGACGCCAAACTGAAGCCACCTTTCCCATCTGTGTCCAAATTGATCACCCTGTGAGACAAGGAGGCTTGAGGAAGATTGCTGCAAACAAATCCATTAAGGTTTATTGAACTATTTGATGTGCTCTTCCGATATAATCAAAGCAATTGCTCTCACGGTATTAATGGGAGTTACAGGGCCACTTTGCAGGTTTGAAACAGATGACTCATTTTTGCATTAGCCACTAGATGCAAGCATGTCCTTTGTGAGAAGTAATTGTATGAGATGAACTAGTTTCAGGAATCAAATAATGCTTGATAGTTCACCCAAATAACAGATGCAATTAGATTAGTATAGAGATGTGATCAATAGGGCAGCACCATGGCGCAGCAGTAGAGTTGCTGCAGTACAGAGCTTGCAGCGCCGGAGACCCAGGTTAGATCCCAACTCCCAGGTGTTGTCTGTACGGAGTCTGTACATTCTCCTCATGACCGCGTGGGTTTTCTCCGAGATCTTCGGTTTCCTCCCACATTCCAAAGACGTACGCGTTTGTAGGTTAATTGGCTTGGTAAATTGTCCCTCGTGTGTGTTGGATAGTGGTGTTAATGTGCGGGGATTGCTGGTCGGTGTAGACTCGGTGGGCCGAATGGCCTGTTTCCCTAAACTAAACTGTATCTCTAAACTAAAACTGAACATCATCATATATTTCACCTTCCCATAATTTTTTCATTGTTCATGACTATTTTCAGTAGAGATTTATTTATTCTTCCGGAGAGTTCAATAACATATTCTATTATGCTTTTTAATTAGATTTAGCAGGAATAAACTAAAATTCATCCAGTTCTGTTATTTTGTTGCATATTTTCCATCTGATTGGAGAGGCAGGAGTTGATGAATGGCCAGTTTTATTTTTAGATGCAGGTCAGTACTGGTTCATGTCCATATGGAAACAGCAGCTCATTCTAGTCTGAGCTTAACTTTTATGTGCATTTACGATTGAGGCAAACAGTGAGAAAGTATCTCGAATTGATTGCTGTATCTCTGAGTTTCATACTCGTTACAATATGATTAAAATCAATTTAAACGGCCTGTCCCACTGTACAAGGTAATTCAAGAGTTCTCCCGAGTTTAAAAAAAAATCAAACTCGTGGTAAGTATGTAGAATGTACGTAGCGGGTATGTCGGAGCTCAGGAGTCTCTTAGCGGCTCGTAACGCTAACGGCAGGTACTCGGGAAACACGGTAAGCTCGTGAAGACTCGTGAAGATTTTTCAACATGTTGAAAAATGTCCACGAGAGCCCCGAGTACCTACGAGCGGCTATTACCGTAATTCTCCGAGTTCGAATCAGGGGAAACTCGGGAGAACTCTTGAATTAGCTCATACAGTGGGACAGGGCCTTAATGCTATCATACCACCATTACGTTTATTTTGTTACTGAATTAGTATTAGATTGTTGGCTATGCAGACCAATCCATCACACACCAGCCAGAGTCCCCACCATTGACTCCATCTACAGTTCACACTGCCTCTGGAAAGCAGACAATATAATCAAGGACCTTTCCTGCCTTGGTCATTCTCTCTCCTCCCCACTCCTGTCCGGCAGAAGATCCAAAAACTTGAAAGCACGCTCCGCCAGACTCAGAAACAGCTTCTTCCCCTCTGATTTCAGACTTCTGAACAGTCCTTCCATAAACTAGGCTAATCCTGATTTTCCAACCTACCTCATTACAGACATTGAACCTCATTACATACACCGATTTTCAGGCACCCTTGGTTCCGGAGACTAGGCCGGAAAAGTTGGCCTCGGAAATCGGCTATGGGATTGGATCTGAGCCCCGGCTGCAGGGGGGCAAATTTGACCCACCGATCGGCATGGAAGTCCCCATGAGGTCAAGATCGGATGCCTCATTGTCAGGAGGACTTCCGGGGCGGGAGGGGGAGGGGTTTAAGTGTACTCTCATCATTTTGTCCGGAGTAAAGGAGGTGCCGGACCAGCAGTTGCCAGAGAATCGGTGGTGGACCTGGACTCATGTATAGTATTATCCCGAACAGCACACAAATAGAAGCTTTCTACGTATCTCGGTACACATGACAATAATAAATCAATACCCAAACTAATATCTACTGTACATTATTTGGTCAAAGTTTGACTTCTCTTTACCATCCATCCATCCCAGGAAGGTGGCACAGTGGTCCGGCTAGCAAAGATGCTGTCTTGCAGCGCCAAAGACCCTGATTCAATCACAATGACACATGAATGGTGGGCAAAGTGGCCACCCTCAATTGCCCCCAGTGTGTCAGTGAGTGGGAGAATCTGGGGGGATTTCATGGGAATGTGGCGGGGAATTAAAAAAAACGATTGATGCAGGACTGGTGTGAATGGATGATTGGTGGTCTGTGCAGATTCAGTGGCCGAAGGACCCGTCTTTGTTAGAATTAATGGCCGTACCTTTAAAAATAAATGAGGAGGAATTTGCTTCATCAGAGAATGGTGAATCTGTGGATTTCATTGCCACCGAACGCAGTGGAGGCCAAGTCAGTGGATATTTTTAAGGTGGAGATTGATAGATTTGGGATGAGTATGGGTGTGAGAGGTAATGGGGAGAAGGCAGGATAATGGGGTTGAGAAGGAAAGATAGATCAGCCATGATTAAATGGCTGAGCAGACGATGGGCAGAATGGTCTAATTCTGCTCCTATAACTTATGAACATTAATTTATGAACTTTATGCTGTATCTTCCCATGAAGCTTTGATTTAGGTGGGGAGAAAAATTATGCTCTGAGCCCCACAGCTGAATCTTTGCTTTTGGTATTTAGATGTGGGCATCAGAAAACATTAAGCTGCTCCGACATCCACCCTCCATTTTAACCCCCCACGCACTGTTGAGGTAGGCCCGGCCCCAGAGTCATTGTCACAGTCTGACATCTTTTTTGCTCTGTTGGGGTATTTGGCCAGATGTACTTCATTGCCATGCTAATAAGAAAGGCGCATCATGTCAAGGTATTAACATGGTGGCAAGCTGAACCTCTCTGACATCCAGTGTCGTTCCGAAGATAGTGGTAGGTCAATTTTGAACATTTTAAAGGTGAGCGCTTTTGATCAAGATAATCAAAATTAAAATTAATTAGAAATGCCACGCACTTTTCTGCCGCTGTAGAAGCACTTGCTTGCCTGAGGCCATTGGCATTCTTTCTTCTTGACCAAAGATTATCCGTCCCTGTATGGTAGTCGCCGACATAACACCGATTAGTGCGGCTTTAATGATGGCAGCAACAAGAGCTGCTCAGGTCACATCATGGGTGATTGGAAAGATCGGGGCCAATGCCTTTGAGCTATTGTGTAGGAGGGAATTGCAGATGCTTGTTTACACCAAGGATAGGCACAAAATGCTGAAGGAACTCAGCGGGTCAGGTATCATCCCTCGAGAAAAGTAATAGGGGTCTTGACCCGAAACGTCACCTATTCCTTTTCTCCAGAGATGCTGCCTGAACCGTTGAGTTACTTCAGCATTTTGGTTGGAACCCTTCTTCATCCTGCGAAATGGGCTTGGTAATGAACCATAATGACAGAGAGGGGAAGTCAGTCAGATGAGGATGTAAATGGATAACTGATGGCTCCAGGACTGAAAAGATGGCTCCAGGACTGAAAAGATGCTGGTTAGTACATAGAAGGACATAAAGTGCTTGAGTAACTCAGCAGGTCAGGCAGCATCTCTGAAGAACATGGATTGGTGATGTTTTGGATCGAGACCCTCCACAGTAATGGTGCTTTCCTGGGATTTAGTGTAGGAGGCCTTTCAAAGTCATGAGGCATCCTGTAGGATGGAGCTTTGCTGGAAGAATTTCCATGACCTGAGAAGACATGTTGAGGTGAGCTGCAAACCGGTGAAAGGACTGCTGAGTTCATTTGCGATGGTGAAATGGGTTTTCAATGGCTTTCTTTTCCTTAACTTAGGCTAAACGCAGCAAGGCCTGCCTTCTCCCGCAGAGGCGATGTGGTATCTGCCAGTTTAGTTTAGAGACACAGTGCGGACACAGGCCCTTCGGCCAACCGAGTCCGCATCAACCAGCGATCACCCACACACTAACACTATCCTACACACACAAGGGACAGTTTACATTTATACCAAGCCAATTAACCTACAAACCTGTATGTCTTTGGAATGTGGGGGGAAACCGAAGATCCCGGAGAAAGCCCACGCGGTCATAGGGAGAATGTAAAACTCCGTACAGACAGCACCCATAGTCTGGATGGAACCGGGTCTCTGACGCTGTAAGACAGCAACTCTTCCTCTGCCCAACTGTGTTGCCCCAAATCCAGATCTAGACTTTCTAAACATTGCACTGGCACTATTTGCTATTCACAGCAACATAGCGCTTCACAGCAATGTCTGTTTGACCAAATCTCAGGTTGGTCATGTACCTTCTTATTTGCAGCTCGGTTCAAATCCACTTGAGGATTGAGATCTGATAACGTTCATTTTCAAGAAAAAATAATGGGTCTGAAAGCAGATGAGTAATCTGAAACAGTGGAGAAAAGTGGAATTGGATACGACGGTACAATTTACAGGCTTTCAGCTCATGAGACTTCCACGTTAAGGCTCATTGAAGCGACAATTTTAACTAGATATGAGTTGAAAAAAAAAACAGTTTTGCACAACATGGTTCTCTGCAGACTATTGATTTAAAGGCAGATAGAACAGTTTGATGCAATTAAGCAATGAACTATAACATTTTATTCCCCGCTAGCAGTAAGCTGAGATCATATGGCAGTTGAAATTATTCTAGTTAGATCTGATTCGACTACTAAAGATGGTGATTAACTGGCAAAGAGTGGCAATAATTCCTGAAAAAACACCATATAACTTCTCTGAGGTGAGAATATTTATGGTACTGATATAATTACTTTGGGGAAAGTCATGAAACTAACATTACTTCAAAAAATGTGCCTTTGAATACAAACTGCAAGAAAGGGGAACAAAGCACTGTTTCCAATGGGTTTTGAAGATCCAAAGAATAGTTATATGGGCCTGTCCCACTTGGGCGATTCTTTAGGCGACTGCCAGGGACTAATTTTTAATAGAATTCACATCTGACACCTGACGACAACCTACGACACCAAAAATTGTTGCCACTGTCGTCGAAAATATTTCAACATGTTTAAATTTTGCAACAGTCACCTTTGGTCACCCAAAAAAATCGCCTGAGTGGGACGTGCCCTTTATTAAAAAGATACAGCATGGAAACAGGCCCTTCGGCCCGCCGACTCTACTTTGACCATCAATCACCCTTTTACTTTGGGTCTATGCTATCCCACTTCTTCATCCATTCCCTACACACTCTGGGTGATTTACTGAAGGCAATTAACCTACAAACCTGCACATCTTTGTGATGTGGGGGGAAACTGGAGGAAACGCACGCAGACACAGGGAGATCGTGCAAATTCCACACAAAGAGTAAATGAGGTCAGAATCTAACCTGGATCTCTTGCGCTGGAGTAACTCAACAAACCAGGCAATATCCCTGGAGAACATGGATGAGTCTGGAAGGTCCCGACCAGAAACATGGTCTTAAGCAGGGTCCTGACCCAAAATGTCACCTATCCATGTTCTCCAGAGATGGTGCCTGATCTGCTGAGTTACTCCAGAACTTTTTTTTCAAATACTTCTTTTTTATAGTATAGCATAGTACGGGATTAATATTAGTACCTGATGGTCGGCATGGACAAATGGTCACTCACGGTGCCCCGTGTCTCCGTGAGAAATGAATATCGGGAGGATTGAGACAGGCAACCAATGTAAATAACATCCAAGATGAGCTTCTAACCCATTTGATTCATTTGCTGTCAATAATGAAGTTGGAATTGACATTTTACTGCAGTCATACTCATGAAATAAACAATGTACAAATTCAAGGTACACAAAAATGCTGGAGAAACTCAGCAGGTGCAGCAGCATCTATGGAGCGAAGGAAATAGGTAACGTTTCGGACCGAAACCCTTATTCAGACTGATGGGGGATGGGGAGAAGGAAAAAGGAGGAGGAGGAGCCCGAGAGCCGAGGGATGGGAGGAGACAGCCCGAGGGCTGAGGAAGGGGAGGAGACAGCAAGGGCTAACAAAATTGGGAGAATTCAATGTTCATGCCCCAGGATGCAGACTCCCCAAGCGGAATATGAGGTGTTGTTACTCCAATTTCCGGTGTTGCTCGCTCTGGCCATGGAGGAGACCCAGGACAGAGAGGTCGGATACGGAATGGGAGGGGGAGTTGAAGTGCTGAGCCACCGGGAGGTCAGGTTGGTTACCGAGCGGAGGTGTTCGGCGAAACGATCATGTACAAATTCATCTCTGTACACACAGGAGTCGACACTGAGTGACGACAACAGCCCCAAAAGTGGAAGCCCCAGAATTCTGAGTAGCTCAACGACCACCTCGCGAGCCACATTGTCTCTGTCCTCTGATGAAGTAAGTCTTCGTGGTCTTGTACTTCACTTCATTCTCATGCTCGTGGTTTACTTTTGCCATCATTGTCCTTCTTAGAACATAGAACATTGTAGAGTGCAGCACAGGAACAACCCACCAAGTAGGTGCCGGACATGATGTCAAGATAAACTAACCTCATCTGCCTGCAAATGATCCATATGCCCCCCACAGGTATATCTGCCTGCTCATCTGAAAGGCTAATAAATGCCACTATAGTATCTGCCTCCACCACCACCTCTGGCAATGCATTTCAGGCACCCATCACCCTCTGTGTAAAAAAACCTTGGCCTGCAGTCTCCTTAAAGCTTTGCCCCTCTCGCCTTAAAGCACTGCCCTCTGGTGTGTGACATTTCCACCCTGGGATAAAGGTTCTGTCTACTGTACTCCTTGATCCTCTTCTTTCGGGTTTGTTTCTACCCTCTAACTCTACTCTGAGAAGCGGCTGAACCATTTAAGCCTTGATTTCTCCAGTGGTGTTTCACGGAGTTTCAACCGCCCCAACTGCTTCGATTGTCGGCTGCGGGGACTTTAATCGCCACGACCGTGGGAGACCAAAGAGGAAAAAGATTTAACTTTATTGCCTTCCATCACAGTGAGGAATGTGGAATCCACTGTGATGGATATTTATGTTAACTTTTATTATATGTGGTTGTGTGTCTTGTCGCCAAATTAACTGGGACATGTGACAATAAACTGACCTTGACCTTAAACCTTGAAATCTTTTACCAAAAATCCTAACAATTGGGAAATTTAGACATGGAATGTGTCCAGCCACTTAACAGCAGAGTATCAATGAGTTGAGGTTAATTCTGACTTCAGCTAACAGTCACAAACATGCGTTTCAACACAGTTCATTGGAAAACTATCAGAGCCTTAATCTCTGGGTGACTTTCAATTAAGGAAACCTGGAGAAGCACATCAGCATCTAATCCATCTGAAAGTGGCAAGGACCATTTAGACTACGGTGCCGTATCAATTTCTTATGTCCTCGTCTCCTTGACATCCCTTCTACATTCTCACAATCCCATCTAGCTTATTTTTGTACAGTCAAAATATCACTAGAGAGGAAAAGGCGCTGTTCAATTTAGCAAATACCTCTCTCTCTCTCTCTCTCTCTCTCTCTCTCTCTCTCTCTCTCTCTCTCTCTCTCTCTCTCTCTCTCTCTCTCTCTCTCTGTGAGCAGCCTTTACACTACTGCCATCTAATCCTGATAATGTGATAGTCCGTCATTCATCTTGCATATTTGTTTATCCATTAATATTCCTGCATATACAGCTACGTTTTCCTGTGAAAACGCATTTCACCAGTTTGTCAGAATTGCTTCTATTTCAAAACATGTAGTCATACTGTCATACAGCATGGAAACTGGTCCTTTGGCCCATCTTGCCCATATTGGCCAAGATATCTATACTAGTCCCATCAGCCTGCATTTGGCATCCACTACCCTTTGTGTGAAAAAGTTGTCCCTTGGAATCTTAGCCCTCACACCTTAAACCTTTGTCCTCTGGTTCTTGATTCCAACACTCTGAGTAAAAGACTCTGTGCAGCTAACCAATCTATTTCCCTCAAGATCTTATACACTTCCATAAGATCAATCCTGATCCTCCAGTGCTCCAAGGAATAAAGTCCACTTTCACAGAGAATATTTCTTGTTTAAACAACAAACATCAGCAAAAATTTCATTGGCATATGCTTCTAAAGCTTGTTTTTGTGTTGTATTGGTAGATGGTAACATTTGAATGTAATTTAAAATGCTCTACTTTAACATGGATTTCAAATGCCAGTTCCTTGATGAAGGACAGCCATACTGCCTTGTTTCAACATGGACCACACAGCAAGTCTGCCAATGGCTACTTGGGTTGAACATGGAACACTATGTATCGGAGTTCACTGTTGGCAACATTGATGGTGAACAACTCTTGCACTTGGATGGAGGTAAACTAAAGGTGAGCCTGGGAGTGTGATGGTGAAGGTTGGTCTTTGTTAACGAGGTTGCATGAGACTGATTAAACCTGTCTTTGAAGATTAATGTGACATGGTACTAAATTCAAATGCAGGAAGTCCTGTAATTTAAGAAAAATCTCCTTATCCCCTCAATCATTACGTCCAATACAAGCCCCAAACCTGGATGTACCTGATTAACTTAATGGGCCTGTCCCACTTACGCAACTTTTTCGGCGACTGCCAGCACCCATCATAGGTCGGCGAAAATTTTAACACGTTAAAAATCCAGCTGCGACCAAAAAGAAGGTACGACTCTTTGGGCGACTGAGGAGACTACTCACGACCATACAGGCGACACCCTGGCGACATGTCGCGGGGTGAAGCCTGTATGGTTGTGAGTAGTCACCCAAAGAGTCGTACCTTGTTCTGGTTGCCGTTGGATTTTCAACATGTTGAACATTTTCGAAGACCTGCTGCGACTATGACGGGTGCCGGAAAGTTACCGAAATAAATCGCGTAAGTGGGACAAGCCCATTACATGTTCTGTTCTGACAGAGCAAGAAAATGCAAGACCTTCCTCTCTGTAAGATCAAACGCATGGGAAGCTCAATCATTTTTCAGGAGATGAGCTCGCCAATAATTGTTCTTTGGAAGTCCCTTTGGATATGCAGGGAATGGAGGGATGTGGGTCACACATGGAACAATGGCGCAACAATTGAGCTGCTGCTTCACAGCGCCAGAGACCCAGGTTCGTAGGTTAGCTGTGATCTCTAGGTTCAGGACCAGTTTCTCCATAACAACCATCAAGCCCTTGAACACTACAAACACCAACTAAACTATGAACAAAAACTGTCTTGGTTGCACTCAGGCTTCGGGCATTTTCTGCACTAATATTGTTTTGGTTTAATTTAATTTATTGAACTTCTTTTTGTTTATTATGTTATCTCGAGTAGTGTACTTACAGACCTGTCGTTACAAACTCACTGCTGCAAGTAAGAATTTAATTGTTCCATTTTCGGTACTTTTGCCAATTAAACACACTTGACTCTTCACTCTTCACTCTTGTTTAGTTCAGTAAAGATACAGGGCGGAAACAGGCCCTTCGGCCCACCAAGTGCATATCGACCAGCATTCCCCGCACACTAACACTATCCTACACACACTGGGGACAATTTACATTTATACCAATCCAATTAACATACAAACCTGTACGTCTTTGGAGTGTGGGAGAAAACCAAAGATCTCAGAAAAAACCCATGCAGATCACGGGGAGAACAAACAAACTCCGAACAGACAAGCACCTGTTGTCAGGATCGAACCCGGGTCTCTGGTGCTGTAAGGCAGCAATTATACTGCTGTGCCACCATGCTGCCCGTCTGGTTAGTAGTCTGCATGATATTATTTGTAAGGTAATAACTACTGTAAACGTTGACTTCATTAGAGTTGCCCACTTGGGGAATTGATCTCACTGTGTTGAATTCATCATATTATCATATTATAAGCACACATATGGGAACAGAAATTGTGCATAGATCTTGCCCTAAGTCTGAAAGGCATGAGGTGCAAAAATATTTGAAGAATGTTTAACTCTTCAATGCAGGTGGAGGGGATTAAAGGAGCACCACACTGAAATTAAAAAAAAAAAAAACAGAATACCCAGAGTATAACTAGACTATTAATTCTAACAATAACAACATGAAGGTAAAAAATATGAAGTACATTCAAAATAACAACTTATTACGCAAAGGTTATAAATGTTTAGGATAGGAATTTAAAGAATCTTTGAGATAAATAACTTTAATCCCTTTAGCTAGTCCTATTGAGTAGTTTTATTCTGGGGCACTATAGTGAAGGGGATTAGAGCTTTGTAGAATACATTTAGATGAAATAGTCAAGGTAATGGAAGCTGCAAGGCTTTCAGTTCATCTGTGGCTTTGCTGTAGAGTCCACGGCTTTATGGGACTCAAAGGCCTGCGATAATTCAAAAGATCAAGACATGCCAAAAATTGTTTTGAGGATTATTTTGTTTCCCTGCACAGGCTTTGGGGGTCATCAACTCACAGGATCGGGCCACTATCAAAAGGAAAATCAAAGATATGAACACAGAGGTTGAAAAAGAAAGGAAAGCCTCAGAAAAGCTAGAGAAGCAGAAGGAGAAACAAAAGAAGAAAGAGCAGGAACAACTGCAGAAAAAAAGTTAAGGAAGGTGCAACGGCGTGCGAGAGGGCAATGAAACGTGTCTGCTGTTCTTCAGAGATTAATGACAGCGACAAGAAACAATGCAAGGAATGGAGGGGTTAAACTGGACATTACATGACAGCTCTGTTTGTGGGATCAATGAAGTTCACTCATGGACAGTTCAGGTCTGTAAGGGCAACTTTTGGTCTTCAAATCAAGTAATATTTCACAATGCAGGTAGATGTTTCTTTAGGTCTCAGTGGCTTACTGTGAAAAAACTTTCTGCACTTACTAATCAGCAAATTCATCCTGAATCAGTTGTAGCAGAAGAATATTACGCCGGGATAATCCATTAAAAAAATTGGATGGTGACCGTTTAAGAATAAAATCTTCCTGATTATTTTTTACATCACCAGTGAAAGTAATACCAGCTGCATCTGTGCATTTGCGTAGTGCGAGAATGTGTAAATGAAACAGCTGGGTTTTGCTTTATCTTTGGATTGTTGAAAATTATCTTTTAATAATTAAATCAGAAGGTTAAAAGGGTGAATTTGGGATCATGCCTGCATTTGAAATATTACAGGCGCTTGCACACGGATTTTTCAAACTTATTTTGTCCCACGATCCAGGTGATGAAGAGTTCAGAGACCTGGAGTGAGTTTGCAAGCCATGGTGCTGTGAGGGCAGAAGAACACTGAATACATGTATGGATGCTGTAAATGTGAAATGTGAAATGGGCCAAGATTGAGTAAAGAGACTAGATAATGGGACGGACTTGATAACTTGCCATGTGTGAGTAATGTCTTCTTGTAATAAACTGTCAGAGAGTGCATGAGAGATTAACATGGTAACAATACCAGGGAAGATCCCATTATCTTCCCAGCCTGGGCATGCAGTTGCACATTATATTCAGGACTTGTAAATGAGTTTGTTGTTTGAAGATTGAAATTAATCCAAAGATCTCGGAAGTGATGAACATTGTTCATGCTGATTTAATAATAGCACCAGTTATGTGACCTTAAATCTAAGCGTTTTTCTAGCTTACATTTTGAAAAAAGTAAAAGCCGAAAAGCAGGTGAAAGAGGTATTGCTGGGGTGGATATGTTTGTGCATGTTGCAAATATGGTCACTGAATCTAACATTTGGTCGGTCTTGCCAAATATCACAGTTCTGATTTTAAGTGAATTATTGAACATTCTGAAACATTAACTCGTGAAAAGCAATTGCAGAATATTTTGGAAGTGGCCCTAATTTTTGTTTTGCAAAATTAGATGGTGAAATAGTTTATTTTTAATGGAGGCTCTCTGCAATTGTAATTGAGTTTAATGACCACTGATGATCATTTGTTCGCTCTCACTTCTGACCATTATCTTCTACCCTTGCTATGCATTTTGGAAATAAATCCTCAGAACCTGCTGACAGAACTACAAAGTACATCAATTGCAGATCTATGGCTATTCTGTGGAATGATATTAATACAGCTACAAAGAAGCACAAGTAATACAAAATACCGCCAACTCCCCTGCACCAACCAAGGTAGGAATGTACCACAGGAAGAAAATGCAATCACATTAGTCACCTTCACACTAGCGTTAGAAGCTAGATTGCCAAAAAGCAAAAAGAGATCAAAGCACTTAAGTAGGGATTTAGTTGGAATGAATTATTTGAAGTTTTCACTTCTTTCGACAGGTAGAGATTTGTTTAAGCTTTAGATTGGTTCTTAAACCCAATCATCAGAGAACCGAAGTACTTGATTTATAAAATACACACTGGTGTACTCGGCTAATAACACACTCAAGGACTTATGTGTATTATAATATGACTTGGAGTTGATATAGATGCAAAAGTTATTTACATTTCACAGTTAAGTACAGGAGTTAAGACATCAGAGTTAGGGGACCATCAGATTAGGATATTGGGAAAGATAATTATGTGCATAAATTCTGACATAAAGTACAAAGGATCTGTAAATTATTGATGATCACTGAAGCTGGTGGAAGTAATTATCAGGTGGCTCAGACAGACAAAAGTGAATGGAGCGACTATGTTAAATTGTGTTGGCCTTGAAGGTGATAGTGTCATTGGGGTCGAGGCTGAAGAAGATGCATGCAGGGCATCCTTTGAATAAAAACCTTCTGTTTGCAGGCGGGTGAAATGCAGAGGAGGTACTGTATGAGTACCTGATAATGAAAGGACTTGACACCCAAAATGGTTTGCAAAATGTTATTTGGACCTTTGCTTTGTTTCTATAATTTGACATCCCTATCATTGTTTATAACTATTTAACAATTGAGTTAATACTTTTATAACCCAGAGATGAACAATTACTGTATACAAAGTTTATTTTAACAGGAACGATTTATGTGTTAAAAAACTGTTTGAATGTGTTACCACGGCTGGTAAACATGGTGTGGTTGCGTATGGTGAAATGAAGTCCTTGAGTGCTAGAATGCTGATGCAAATATACTGGATATGTTGTTCTCAGGTCCCTGCAAAGAAACAAAATCACTTGCTTCAGTCGAGGTCTACAAACCGTTTATAATTGAGAGGTTATGAAGATTTATGGTATGATTCCATTCATCGGTTGGGACTTTGAGTATAAGTCAGGAAGAGATGGTGCAGCTTTATAGGATTTTGGTTTGGCCACATGGAGTATTCTGTGCAATCGTCTGGTCGCCCCAATACAGGGAGGATGTGGAGGCTTTGGAAAGGGTGCAGGTTTAGCAGATCAGAGGTTCTTACTTATAAGGGGATGATGGACAAACTAGACCTGATAGAAATACATAACATTATGGGATGTATAGATAGGGTAGACAGTCAGAACCTTATTTCCAGAGTCTAGAGGGCACAGATTTAAGGTGAGATGAGCAAAATTTAAAGAAGATGCACGGGTCAAGTTTTTTACACAGAGAGCGGTGGATGTCAGGAATGCACTGCCTGGGGTGGTGGTGGAGGCAGATGCAATAGGGGTTTTACATAGGCCAATGGATTTGCTGGGAACGGGGGGATGTGGATCACATGCAGGCAAAGGAGATCAGTTTAACCTGGCATAGTGTTCAGCACAAACATCGTCACTCTATGTTTCGTGTTGAGATTTATTACAGGACATAGTTATGTTAAACAGGCCAGGGTTTTCTGCCCTACATGGAGACAGGGTTTGGCGTCAGGTAAAGCAACAGATCGCTGTCATTGCAATTGCACAGTTTGTACATAAATTGAGTAGAACGTTTTGCAAGGCACTTTAAAAAGCAGCAGTACCCTTTAAAGTGACCTGTTAAAAATGCAGACCTTTAGTCACGCTCCTTACGGTAATCGTAAGCCATGTCTTGTAAAATACTCAGCCTCGCCTGACATTCATTTGTAACAAATTGACTTTAGCCTGTCTAATGAACTGCTTCATGGTCAATCTAAGCTTGCATTAGAAGTTTGGGACTGGATTTGTACTTTAATAAACGACCGTTTAATGGGAAGCAAAACTGCGAAGAAGCAACAAAACAAAGTGCCATTTCTTCTTTCACTTATTTTTTTGTTGTAAGCTTTAAACAGCAATATTGTCTTAACTCTTATCTTGGCCAACAGTGATTATGCAAATTAAGTTGGAAATCAATGCTGCTTTCTTTTTAGATGAATATCTTACTTTTGATTAAATCTGTTCAGCGCAACCTTTTTTCGTTTGCGCACTCCTAGATAATTGCACTGTATACTTGGGCGTGCTTCCACAGACCAAGCAGACGTGATTGATGACTGTATTTTGATGCAGTGGCAGGCAGTACATTATTGAAAACTGATCACCACTTTGTATCAGTGAAAGAATTAACCACAAAAGCTCAGGGTTATTGAATTGTGGAAAACGTGGCCACTCGGAGTCCGGTGGTCTGTCAGACATTTTCTTGAATTGTAGGCTTCATCCTCTCTTTCCTTAGGACAAAGGAAATGCTTACCCCAACACTCCTATCTTTAACTCATCTTTTTCATCATTGACCAAACTCTCCTTCTCCAAGGAAAGACAAAGAAAAGGAAAACGGAAGCCCGATTGATGTTGGCGGCACAGTGATGAAGCTGATGGAGCTGCTGCTTCACAGCGCCAGAGTCCCGAGTTTGATCCTGACCTCGGGTACTCTCTGTGTGGAGTTTGCACATTCTCCCTGTAGGTTTCCTCTAGGTGCTCTGGCTTCCAGCCACAACCAAGACGTGCAGGTTTGCAGGTTAATTGGCCTCTGCAAAATTGCCCCAAGTCTGTAAGGAATGGATGCAAAAGTTAGAGAACATAGAACTAGTGTGAATGGATGATGGATGGGTGGCATGGACTCTGTGGGCCAAGGCCTGTGTTTCCATGCTGTATCTCCAATAATAATGTTCACCCATTTTTCCAGTAATTCATCCTTTCTTCTCAAATAAATGGATCTTTTTCCAAGCTGGAAGGATGTGAATAGTGAAGTAGCCCAGAGGTTGGTTCTTGGCCCACCAATGTTTCTATTTACATCAATGACTTGGAGGTGGGAACGATTTGTGAGGTTTCCAAGTTGACAGAAAAATAGGTGGAAGGGTATGTTGTGATGGGGAAACTTTGATTCAGCAATGTGATTAGATAGCTGGAGAGATTGGGTGAAAAGAAGTTTAATGTGGGGAGGTGTGAGGTAATGAATCAAATGAGTTAAGAGGAATCAAAGCTGGATCATTATCTAATGGAGAGAATTTGAAAACTAGTGGAGTTCAGAAGGATCCCGGAGATATAGCGCATGCAGAGCAAAAAGTGATTCCAATGAGTCATTAAGAAGGAAAACAGCGTGCTAACCTATATTGTGAAGGGGTTGGAGTTTAAGAATTGGGAGGTTTTGCTAAAGTTGTGCAGGGTGTTGGCAAGACACTGGAATACTGCACACAGTTTTAGTGCCCTGCAAAACAAGATAGAGTAACATTGGAGGCAGTTCGAGGGAGATTCACCAGGCTAATTCCTAAGATGAGAGAGTTGTCCATTCAGGAGAGATAAGATAGTTTGGGTCTGTATTCCGTGGAATTTAGAAGAATAGCAGTTTCTTTTACTCAGATATATAAGATCCTAGGGTGTGTGACAGCATCAGTATTGAGATGTTTTCTCTGGTGGGAGATTTACAAGCAAGGGGACCTAGCTGCAAAATAAGGTGCAAATGAGTCTGGGGTGTGCAGAAAGCTGTTCTCTCAGATGGCAGTCCACCTCAGCCCCTGAGGGTGGAGGGGGCCAGATCATTAGATACATTTAAAGTGTGGGTTGAAACATTTCCGACATTGAGGAATTGAGGGTCACGGGAACTGGCTTAGGAGGAGTTGACGCCAGCATAGATCAGCCATATTGACAGGCTTGGGGTAGGCCTGACGGGCTTGGGGCCTGCTCCTACCCCTATTTCCTTCCGTTCTTGTGGTCCTGTATCTCGTGTTCCTTTATTCCCAAAGTTGTGCTCCTAAGGGGAACACCATTGTTGCTCCTTCACTCACCCCCTATCTCTATCTGACTCCATCACCCCAAACATCCGAATAACTTGTCTTATGCTTTGAATAATCTTTGTCCTTGGTGAAAATCCCTCATGCAACACGTCTTCATCTGAACAAAATGAATTGTTTTTAACATCCTAAAAGAGTCATTTTTTTTGTTGGTTCAAAGAGACAGTGATATCTAACTGTGGAGATGAGCAAGTTAAGCTAGAGCTTTAACATTTACTCTGAAGGTGCAATATACTGAATGAGACGAAGATTCGGGCATTTTTTGGCAAGAACATCAGCTTGAAGGAAACAAACAGCAAAACAATCACAGATATATCAGCTGATACGTGGAATTCTCTCTGGGATGTTGCTAATTCTGAATGTTTGATTCTTATTGTCGAAGTGACAGACTTTAGCCGACAGCACATTGTTCACTCAGATTAAGCATACTGTACAAAAACCACAGACTATTCACTGCATGGACTTTAGCATCCAACAAATACAGATAACACTCTCCCCCTCTTACAGTCTTAAAGCAGTTAGTAATTTCACAGCCTGGCTATGCGTGTACAAACACCATAATCTATTTCAGCACCTTGCTGATGTTTTGAGTGTGGAAATGTATATGATCCTTTCAAAAAGATTAATGTACGGGTATTGGTTGCGACTGGTCTTATGCTAGCAAATGTTATATTGATGTTAATATTGCTTTCAGCCACAGATGGACATTTGACCACTAAATTATAATTGGTAAAGCAAAGGAGATAACTTAAAATTTACCACTCACAGTTCAAACTCAAAAGTGCTTTGAATTACCTTTTTTGTCCAAAGTTAAATAAAAATGGCATAATGGTGACTGTTTTTGTAATGCAAAGGGTTTATTTGCGAATGGACTTAATGTATGGGTGTGTATATTTTAAATTGAATTACTTTACTAATGCAATTTTATTTATTGAAGTTTCAGTGTTATATAAAACCTAAGATACCTTGTTTCACTTATCAATCAACATATGTTTGATCGTGTTTTTTTTTAATGGAATTATAACTGAGATGATAAATTAGTGAACAGGATGAATCGGTGGAGGCAAGAATATACAAGACGCGTCATGAAAAACAGAAAGTTGAAAGGGCCCTTCCTTCTCGACTGAACAACGATCAATGAAATGAGAATGCTGAGAGGATGTTGTATGGCTAGAGATTCTGTTGTATACATTCAATTGATTGAATTGAAAGATACAACATGGAAACAGGCCATTCAGCCCATCAAATCCACCCAACCATGGACCACAATAGTATTATGTTATCCCACTTTCGAAACCACCTCCTAAGCACCAATTTACAGAGGCAAAAAAAAACCTAAAAACCTGGACATCTGTGGATGCAGGAGCAAACTAAATCCACGTAATCATTGGGACAACATGCAAACTCCACACAGACAACACCTAAGGTGAGGATCGAACCTGGATCTTGGGCGCTGTGAGGCAGCAGCTCTGCCAACTGTGCCATTGTCCACCTTATGACGAGCAATGATATGTTTGTACAATTGTCATTGTGTTTTCAAGAACTATTTTCATCTTGGATTATTATCTGTATAGTAAAACATATTGTGGGGATAGACATGTGCTCAAATATATATGACTTGGGTCAGTTGAATATGAACTAATATATCTTCATTTTTGTCCTCATAAATTTACAATTACTTTATTGGGAGATAATTTCATTCCTCTTTGTGCGAACATCTCTGCCCGTTCTTTATACCATTCATTTCACATTTGTTGGTTCCTCCAGAAAAATGAAATTTCTGACAGGATATCTTTTCCCATTCTTCATGTCTCTGTGTTTTTGGATTCAATCCATACAAAATGAACCCTAATCTTTCATCCATGAGAAATTTCACAGCCTATTATTCATAGCCTAAATTAGCACCTATTTTACATGTACCACTCACGCATAAATTCAAATGAATCAGGATTTGGAGCCAAGAGTAAAGAGAGAGTCGAGATTGTTTCATTGTCATTGGTACTGAAAATGAACAATGAAATTATTACTTGCAACAGCATAACAGGTTTGTTAACAGAGTACTCATGGATAACATAAGAAGCAAAATAGTTCAATTAATTAACAAAAACAATATTGGTGCATAAATAACTTGAAGCCCCTAGTGCAACCAAGAAAATTACTTTAGTTGGTGTTTGTAGTGTTCAAACGGTTGTTTGTCAGTGGTTGTTGGGAAAAAGCTAGTCCTGAACCTGGAGATCATGGTTTTCAGATGTCTCTTCCTTCATCCCGATGGCAGGAGTGAAATGAGAGCGTGGCCATGATGGTGTGGCTCCTATTGACTGTTCATTCAAAAGATAATTAAGTCAGGAAATGCTGGAAAAACTCAGCAGGTCAGGCAGTATCTGTGGAAAGAGGAATGGTTAATGTTTCAAGTATGGGAACCTTTATCAGAACTGGGAAAGAGAGAAATAAGTGAAATTATGCCCAAACAAGGTTGATCAGGTACTGTGGACATTGTTCACCTTAGATCACCTGCTGTTTCTCTACATCAAATAGGCACCTCATAATGAGATTATTATACAATGCCCATGTCCACAGTTACCAATATAAATTTTAGCTCCAAGATGCAGCTGCAATTTCCATTTAACAGTCACAGTGAAACAAAGAGCACATCAAGCCGAGATCCCCAATGCGTTGTTAATGAAAGTGTTTCCAATCCAATGTCGAGTATCGATCGAAACAAATGACAGATTCACAATCCTTAGGTCAAAATAATCCCCCTGTCATTTTCCTCTGTTTGTCGTTGTTTACAAACTTTTTTGTTCCAGGTACTGCTGTTCCTTGCACCATGTCCACTACCATACTGATTATCTTGTAGAAGGTGTGGGCTCATTTATGGCATGAAACCGTGTCAGGCCAGTTGGCCCAACACATTGATGATCACTATGTCAACCTTCAACAATAGATCTTGGCTGTTCCCCTCTGGAATCCAGCAGGGAAAACAATTGCACATCAGTACTGAGTCGTCAATTATCCAATTTCTAAGTAGACATATAATATATGCACTTCTAATACCCGTCTCTTCAATACTGTTATCTTAATATTTTAACAATATTACACATTTTGAATTTTGTTTACATTTCAGAATATGACTAGTAAAGCTGATGTTATGTGTTACTGAATGCTTAGCTCAATATAAAGCATAATTTTTTTTATTTTATTTATGTACTTGCATATTTTTGTAGCAAGGCATTATAGCAAGTACAATAACTGAGGCTTTGCTATGATTTTTAAGGCAGAGATAGATAGATTCTTCATTAGTACGGGTGTCAGAGGTTATGGAGAGAAGGCAGGAGAATGGGGTTAGGAGGGAGAATTAGATCAGCCATGATTGAATGGTGGAGTAGACTGGATGGGCCGAATGGCCTAATTCTACTCCTAACACTTATGACCTTATGATGCATATGTTGAGGATTATTAATGCAAGGCTTCTAAGCCACAGTGATTAAACGTGAGTAGCATACAGATCATCCAAAGTATCATTTCGCAATGGATTTTTAAATCCAATGTTCCATTCTCCAGATGCTGTGAGCTTTGCATTCAGTGATTTATTCTCTGGGGTTGGAGCAGCCCGTCCAAACAGTCCATAGTGCCAATGAGCTGTTTTCAATTTTTCCGCACCTTATGTCAGTAGACATCTTCTTGTTTAATTCATAAGTCGTTGGAGCAGAATTAGGCCACTTGAGTCTACTCTGCCATTCAATCATGGCTGATCTATCTTTCCCTCTCAATCCCATTCTCCTGACACTCCCCATAAACTTTTAATCGACATCTTATCTCCATGGCAACCCTTGCCTCACTCGTTCAGATGTTTTTTTCTCTGTACCATCTTCCCCACCCACCCTGCAATGTAATACTAACTTGTGTAGGAAAGAACAGTGGATGCTGGTTTATACCGAAGATAGACACAAAATGCTTGAGCAAACCCAACGGGTCAAGCAGCATCACCTTCGCTCCCGAAACGTTGCCTATTTCCTTCGCTCCTGAAATGTTGCCTATTTCCTTCGCTCCCGAAACGTTGCCTATTTCCTTCGCTCCTGAAATGTTGCCTATTTCCTTCGCTCCCGAAACGTTGCCTATTTCCTTCACTCCCAAAACGTTGCCTATTTCCTTCGCTTAAAGGGTTTCGGCCCGAAACGTTGCCTATTTCCTTCGCTCCATAGATGTTGCTGCACCCGCTGAGTTTCTCCAGCATTTTTGTGCATCTTGGAGAACAGGGGTTGGTGACAATACGAGTCGGAACCATTCTTCAGACTGAAATGGAAAACTAACTTGTTTTCTTTTGTTCCTAGTTCTGTTGAAGGCTCATTAACATGAAAGGTTTCTTCCCAGAGAATTGCCTGACTGCTGAGTATTTCCAGCATTTTCAGTTTTATTTTAGATTTCCAGAATCTTCAAGTTTTATTCTATTTATTGAGACATCCTTTCGCTCACCAACAGCCTCTTAAATACAAAAGCTTACTCATGCCTTTCCTTGAGACCCAGAAATACATTTTAGAAATCTTATCGTCTAAACTTCATTAAACAAATCTTTATCAGGCATCATTTGACCAGAGAGGAGACAATTACAGGTTTATATGCCCTTTTATAACATTAGATGTTATGGGATAAAGCAGTAAATGGGTTTTTACAATTGGCCTCAGAGTCTGGAAAATCAGCCAGATTTCCCGGAATCAGTGCCTCCTATTTCTGATCGATGTCCAGTAATCCCTAAAGTAGAAGCCATCACAATTCACTCTAATCTAGCTCTCATTGAATGTTAACTCTTGCCAGATAGCAATCAGGAGCAAGTTATCTTTCCCGTCCCTAAATGAGTCGGTTGCTTACCATGTACAGTAGCTCCAGCAGAGACCGCATAACGCAGCGTAGATTGCAGATCAAACCTGCAACCTTCAGAGGCTATGGGCGAAGTACACCCATCCCTCCAAATGATGCCATTCAGTATTGTTTCATTGTGAAGACAAACCTGTATCACACAGCATCCACAGTAGTGATTTTCCATAATTTGCATTCTAAGCAGTAATTAAAAAGAACATTTACTAACATTCGTCTGCCATGTCAAATGGTTTAGGTCCCACAGCAACTGAGAAACAAACTGTATTTAACTCTGTCATTGTAAAGTACGGTACAGCACAGGACCAGGCCCTTTGAGCCACAATGCCTGTGCCGAACAAGATGCCAAGACAAACTCTTATCTGTCTGCACATAATCCATATCCCTCCATTCTCTGCATATCCACATGCCTATCCAAAAATCTCTTAAGTCCCGCTATCATATCTGCATCCACCATCACTACCCCTGGCAGCACATTTCAGACACTCACCACTTTCTGTATAAAAAACTTGTCCCACACATCTCCTTTAAACCTTGCCCCTCTCACCTTAAAGCTATGCCCTGTAGTGTTTGATATTTCAGATTCAGATTCAGATTCAATTTTAATTGTCATTGTCAGTGTACAGTACAGAGACAACGAATTTCCATCCTGCGATAAAGATTCTGTCTGTCTACCCTATCCATGCCTCCCATAATTTTATATACTTCTACCATGCCAGTGGATGTGGCTTACATTTGCTTCGAGCAAAGCACAAGCGCACAGCTGCCTGGCCCATGGCTCCAGTGGCCAGGGTTCGATCCTGACCTCTTCTGTTGGTTGTGTGGAGTTCAAACATTCTCCTAGTGACTGTATGGGTTTCTTCGAGATGCTCTCCCCCCCCCCTCCCCCCCCCCCCCCCCCCCCCCCCACACATCCCCAAAATGTGCAGGTTGATAGATTAAATTGCCATTATAAATTGCCCACACGGTGTAGGTGAATGGTGGAATCTGAGAAAAGTTGATTGGAATGCAGAGAGAATGAAATGAGGTGGTGTCATAGTGTAAATGCATACTTGATAGTTGGTGCACAATTGGGGCTGAAGGGCATGGTGCTGTGCTGTATGTGTGTATCTATGATTCTAAAGCCCCTGTCCCACTTAGGCAATTTTTTCAGCGACCACAGGCGACCAGGCTGTCCCCACATGGTCGCGGGGTGATGCCTGTATGGTCGTGAGTAGTCTCCTCAAGTCACCTAAAGAATCGTAACATTTTTCTGCTTGCCGCTGGATTTTGAAATGTTCAAAGCTTTTTGGCGACTGTGGGCTTGACGTAGTTTGAAGTAGTTTGTCTTCTCCTGTCGTAGGTGCTGTCATAGGTTGTCGCCAGGGTGACGGAGGTTGGCGCCGGGTGCTGACTTTGGTGTATTCCATTGACGACTAGCTGTGTCAACCAGCGCCAGAATTGTCTTCAGTTGTCGCCGACAGGGTCGTTGTTTGTCGTAGCTTGTCGCGCATTGACGTAGGTTGACTTCGGTTCTCGTAGGTTGTCGCCTGTGTGGTCATAGGTTATCGTAGGTGGACGTCCTAATGGGTCGTTGGCTGTCGGTAGCTTGCCGTAGACATTGTCGTAGGGGGGTCCAGTTGCCGATTTTTCGTCAACCTGCTACAATTGTGACAGTCGCCGGCAATCGCCGAAAAAATCGCCAGTGGGACAGGCCCTTAATGCCCCTGTCCCACTTAGGAAACCTGAACGGAAACCTCTGGTGATCTTGCGCCCCACCCAAAGTTTCCATGAGTCGCCAGAGACCTGGAAAGTCTCGACCAAAGCACGAGCTGCATCTACTGACCAAAGATTCTACAGGATCTTTGCTACCGACCACACACGCACACGCGCACACACACACACACACATACACACACACACACACGCACACACAAACCGCGAAGGTGGGGGCCAGGGACAGTGGAGGAGCGCTGTCTGTGCGATGAAGAGGAAGGTAAACGGCTGCCACAGAGCACGGTAAGTCCTTTAGAGAGCGTGGGAGGGAGAGAGAAGGGGAAAGAAGGAGAGAGAAGGGGACAGAGAAGGGGAGAGAGAGAGGGGGAGAGAGAAGGGGAGAGAAAAGGGGAGAGAGAAGGGGAGAGAGAAGGGGAGAGAGAGAGAGAGGGAGAGAGAGAGAGAAAGAAAGAGAGAGAGAGAGAAGGGAGAGAGAAGGAGAGAGAGAAGGGGGAGAGAAGGCTGGAGAAGGGGAGAGAATGGGGGAGAAGGAGTGGAGACAGTTTTAAGAAGTTTATTAAAGTTAGTGGGCATTTTACCTTCCGGCGGATCTTCTAGGTCCTGAAAACCAAATAAGCCAATCAAAATGGCCTGTCAGTGAAGGAGATTGCCTTCGACTGCCTGTAAGTAAATAGCAACCCCACTCCACTGGCTTCGACCAAACGGCAACCTATTTTTAGTCATGGCCGGTTTTGGTTTTGCTGAAATAATCGCAGGAACATAGAAGAAGCCTCGACTACGTGGAAACCACTTTCGACCGTTAGGGAGAGTGATCAAAACCACTGGGAACCTCACGGAAACCTTGGGTGGGGCGCAATGTCACCAGAGGTTTCTGTTCAGGTTTCCTAAGTGGGACAGGGGCATAAGGGTTATGTAGGAAAACCTTATTGAAAGTATTATTTGCTAGTAATGTTTCGTGACCTATTCAGGTTATTATATATCCTGATATTAGCTCAATACATAAGGTATGTTTTCTATTATTTGTGATGGTTGTGATTATCATTGACTATAGCAAGCTGTGCTTTTGTGCTGCGGTTCTATAATGCATCATTTGTTGGTGAGTCATCACTTTTCTGTCCTTGAAACAGCAACACCAGACTTCTGTTCAACCAAATCATTCTGTCTGTGAAAGTCTTTGCAGATTCTTTGCTTATTGTTCACCTATCACACCCCATCTATCTTCATCCACCATCATTTGCAAACTCCTAACCATAGCTTTTTTCCACAGCATTGGCTTGCTTTAACAGCAGGCGGTAACTAGAGCACGTAAGCTCATGTGCTTGACATGCTTTATGTTAACTACATCACTTCGCAGCAGGTGGAAGGCTTAATGGCTTGGCGAAGCGCAATAAAATCTCGCAGGCTTCAGTATATTGCAAGATAATGATTCTGTTTTGCTGTGATAGATAATGCCCTCTGGTTTAAGTGGCTGTGGTCAGTTGGTACGGAAACTATCTGCTGTTAGAAACAAAAAAATGTATCTCAGCGGAAAAGACTAGTAAGTAACTAGGGCTTTATTCTTTGGAGCGCAGAAGGTTAAGGGGGGACTTGATAGAGGTTTTTAAAATGATGAGAGGGATAGACAGAGTTGACGTGGAAAAGCTTTTCCCACTGAGAGTAGGGAAGATTCAAACAAGGGGACATGACTTGAGAATTAAGGGACTGAAGTTTATGGGGTAACATGAGGGGGAACTTCTTTACTCAGAGAGTGGTAGCTGTGTGGAATGAGCTTCCAGTGAAGGTGGTGGAGGCAGGTTTGTTTTTATCATTTAAAAATAAATTGGATAGTTATATGGATGGGAAGGGAATGGAGGGTTATGGTCTGAGTGCGGGTATATGGGACTAGGGGAGATTATGTGTTCGGCACGGACTAGAAGGGTCGAGATGGCCTGTTTCCGTGCTGTAATTGTTATATGGTTATATGGTTAATTCAGTCCACAGCCCACGACCAAACCAATTGGGTCTACAAGATGATAAGTAATTGTTAATAAACTTCCCAATATCACAGAAAATTGATTACAGTGACAACTTCATCTATAAGTTGTGTACCTCTGCTGCTCGAGAATGTAAAAGTTAGGCTGTAATCAATAATAAAATAATGACAGCCTAACTAGTCAGTTGGGCAAATTCATGGCACGATCGGGTTGGGCCAAAAAAGCCCGTTTCTGTGCTGACTAACTCCATGACACTACCTTTTTGCACATTCAACATATATTTAGCATGGCACTTTAAGTAGAGAATTAGTCAGCGGATCAGGGGAAAGAGAAACAAAGTTAACATTTCAGGTTAATGGCCTTTCATCTAAACTAGGAAATCAGAACTACTTTAAGTTGACCTGTTGATGAGAACAAAGTGAATGTTTGCAGGCGGGTTTCTCTCAGCTGCTCTGAATTCCTCCCATATCCCAAAGACATGCTGGTTCGTAGGTGAGTCGGCTGCTGTATATATTGCCCCTAGTGTAGATGGGTGGAAGAATCTGGGGGAATTAATGGGAAATGATTAGCACGGGTGTCAGAGGTTATGGGGAGAAGGCAGGAGAATGGGGTTAGGAGGGAGAGACAGATCAGCCATGATTTAATGGCGGAGTAGACTTGATCGGCCGAATGGCCTAATTCTACTCCTATCACTTATGACATTAAATGGGAAAGTGAGGAGAATAAAGTGAGATTAGAGTAGATTTGGTTTAAATGGCTGCTTAATGATCTAAATTGGCTCAATTTTTCCATGTTGTACATGGCTATGACTGCATAATATCTGCAAAAATAAAGTTTACTTCACATAAAGGTGGGAATAAACTTTATCCTTGGAGAAGATATTATGCAGTCATAGCCTTGTACAGCACAGTAACATTGCGTCAATTTTGATCATTGAGCATCCATTTAAACTAGACCTACTCTAATATGAATCCCTCTATGTGAATCCCAAACATTAACGGTTCAGAGGCAACAACGGAAAGTTGGAATTATAAACTCATGCATCCAGTGTGACCACCAATGCTTTGACAGAAACCGAGAGTCAAAGCTAGAAGAATATTAATTAACATTTTTTAATAAATGTTTCCAGCCATGTTTTGATTCTTATTACTAAGTCAGCCGTTAAAGCAATCCAATGTGATATCTAATGATTTACACACCAGATACATAAACATCTCATACTGCCACACACATTAAGTACCCAATTTGCTGCTTGCTTAATAAAACATAACTCTTTTCACCCTGACAATTTATGGTATTCAATAAATAATTTAATTTAACATTATTCCATGCACAGATGACCTGTTTTTTTCATTTGCATATCCCTGTGCAATCAAAAAACATACCAAAGGTAGTATAAAGAGCATGTACTAAGATTTAATCATTAGCTGAACCAACGCTTCTGATCTAAATGAATAAAATGACAAGGCAATTAACTCTCATTATTAAAATTCTCTATAATTTGTCTTCTGGCATTTTTCATTTTTAATCCCATGTAGTTCGGCCATGCCATATGTCGATAAACATTCTTCTACCTTAACTATCACCAGCCTGGATCATGTTGCCTTTGGCTGGTGCGTCCAACTGGAACCAGTGATGTGTAGGATGCCAATGCCGGTTTATACTGAAGACGGACACAAAATGCTGGTGTAACTCAGCATCACTGGAGAAAAATAATAGGTGACGTTTCGGGTCGGAACCCTTCTTCCTTTTTTCCCCAGTGATGCTGCCTGACCCTCTACAACCACTGATGATCAGCTACGGAAACTGAAATGAATCCTGGACTTCAACTTCTGATGGATCCCGAGGGATGAACGTGGCTGTTCACTTGCCGTTGAACATAACTAGATCCCATTAGCAAGGCCCCCTCGCGATGGAATTTGCCCACATTAGTCCATGGAAAAAACTCATTTCATCATGATTGTACAATAAAGAATTGGGAAGCAAAAGGGAAACACAAAGAACTGCAGATGCTGGAACCTTGAACAAAGCACAAAGTGCTGGAGGAACTCAGCAGGTCAGGCAGCATCTATGGCGGGAGTGGACAGGTGTCCTTTCGGGTCGGGACCCTTCTTCAGACTGAATCCCTTTTCAGCAAAAGGGAAAGTAAGTTACGTGTTTTCAAATTATTTTGCTTTAATGCAATGCATTATTTGCATTATTGTGTTTAAGCTTTTTTCGTAGAAAATTCTATCGTTCATTCAGTTAATTTTAGCATTTAAATGTTTCTGAATGGCAGAGCCATTTAAAAACTGTCAACACCAGTGATAGTATTTGCAGTCAATGAAGCTTTGTTTCCGTTGTTTGGGTTTTCAAAGGCTGTTGGGCTAGTTTAAGGATGGGGGCTTCACGCTGTACAGGCCCAGACGGTACTTAGTCCATGCAGATGGAAACCAGCATACAGAAGACAAGTGAGATCTGCTGTCCACATCTGGCCCAGGTTAGTATCTGTTGGATGAATGGGGCCCACAGTGTGTGGATTGTGAAGAGGGCTAGGATGGGTTGGAAAGGTCTAGGTCAGCAAGATTCAACCCCTTATTTTTAAGTTTAAATGTAATACTGGTCAATTAATTCAGAACGCTCTGCTACTTGTGAAAACTTTGGCCAAGCATGAACCTCTGGCCTCAAAAACTGTTGAGACACAGAACTATCTGGGTTCTCAGCAAAGCATGGTTCTCAACAAGAGGCTTCTGGCATGCACAGTTGAGAGAGAAGGAAAGAGTTAAGGAGAAGAATTGGGAACAACGTGACCTGGTCAGTATGAAGCAGTTTTTCGCTGACATTTGGACATCTGTTTACTGTCAATGTGGGAGCATAACTGAGGCACTATTCAGCTGAGACACCTTTACAGCCCTGAGAACATCCCATTAGCCCTGAACACAGGCTAAAACAGACGAGAATATTCTCAGTGCTTTTAATGTAGGCAAAAATGTGCTAATACACATGTTGTTCTTTACTGTTGGTGTCTATAGTGGTTCGCCATATTATAAACTGCTTAAGCTCTTTAGGGTTTAAGAAGGAACTGCATTTGCTGGAAAATCGAAGGTGGACAAAAATGCTGGAGAAACTCAGCAGGTGAGGCAGCATCTATGGAGCGAAGGAAATAGGCAACGTTTCGGGTCGAAACCCTTCTTCAGAGTCTGATGAAGGGTTTCGATCCGAAACGTTGCCTATTTCCTTCGCTCCATAGATGCTGCCTCACCCGCTGAGTTTCTCCAGCATTTTTTCTACCTAAGCTCTTTAGGGGCTGACTGCTGAATTTAATTAATAATTCTTGTTTCTTAATTTAGTAATCCACGTACTATAACAAATTCTGGAAATTTGAAAATCTAGTTTTTGATTTTTAAGAGGTACTGGTACAAAAAATTCTGAAGTGCATTTCGGGATTGTATGCACTGGGGCAGTCCGGTAAATGGTGCAGGCCTAAACTCTAGTAGTGTCTCCTATACTCTGATAACTGTGGACCAGGTGGTTAGATGATTATGGAAGCTAGTAGGAAATTGAAAGAATTAATATAAAACAAGTAAATATATGGAAAAGGAATTAACTTTGCACCACACAGTTGGCTGTAAGATCAAAGCAAGGTCTGGAAGGTATGCAAAGCAACACATGAATAGATGCCCCATGAGATGACTGACAACAATAAACCTGAAGACCAACAATTGACATGAATTGTCTAATTCAATGTTGTTGTGATCTATCCCTAGATGATTTCCCTCACAACTCATTCATCCATCTCATCTCTTCGTCCCACCCCTCTATCATGTCAATTCATTATCCCAACAATACCCTTAATTATCCAGGGGCAACCATCATTTTCTCACTCAAGTACAATCCATGCTAAAGCTGTCAAAAATCTGCTGCTAACTTCTCCGGGGACCTTTTCTCGACATGTGTTTTTTGGTTTTAGTCAGTACCTGTTCTGTGCAGTGGTATTTCTCACTGTCACACATACAACAGATGGTGTTCTGAAGATACAATGGTAATGCAATTTTTTTTGTGGCTGATAGCTTCAGTAAACTGCTACACTGACCCCAAGTGGCATCTCCCAGAATTACAACAAAACCCCAAGCATTGAATCGCCCTGAGCACCAAAGATCCTATAGGATCTTTGGGCACCACTGCCGGGGAAAGGAACAAAGGAGGACCTGGCGTGCGGGGACTGCCATGCGAGAGGGGGAGGGGAGAGGGGGAAGGGAGAGGGGGAAGGGAGAGAGGGGAAGGAACAAATGAGGACCCGGCACGGGGGTAACTTTGTAACCACCTTCTATGTGGCAACTATTTGCATACCTTGGGTATGCAAGCAAGGAATTTCACTGTGTCTTGTCACATATGACAATAAAGTATTCATTCATTCAGCCGGTCAGGCAGCATCTGTGGAGGGAATGGATATGTGACATTCCAGGTTGGGACTTTTCTTCAGACTGAATGGAGTAGGGGGAGAAAGCTGGTTGGATAGAGCATAGCCTGGCAAGTGATAGGTGGATACAGGTGAGGGGGAGAGAGGAGGTGTGATTGGCTGATGGGTGGAGTAAGTGATAAAATTCAGAGACGAAAAGGAGACAAAAGGGTGTCAGATAAGGAAAGAATGTGTTCAATCAAAAAAAAGTGTTCAATCAACTTTATATAACTTTGTCGGCACTAGAAACGTAGCAACTCTTGTGTTCTGCCTAGGTAGGTGAGGTCTGCTACATGGTCTTACCGGGTTGATGCAAAACAAAGCATTTCACTGTACCTAGGTACATGTGACAGTAAAGTTTCATTGAATCACTGAATTGAATTAAAGCCAGAGGGAGGGGATATGGGTAGAAGGTGTCAGGGAGGAGGAGAAAGAGGGGAATGAAGGGGAAATATGAGACTCAGCGATGGGAGATGAGCATACAGAGGAGGGAGAGGAGCAGGCTGTAAATGCAATGCACAATATATGTTCTATGACACAATGGTCATAAACCAACCGATGGTCTCACGACTTTCATTCCACATTCTGCTCTTGATCCGATGCTCATTGATTGCTTCTGCAGAGGAGGAAATGAAAAACGTTTGTTGCAGGCTTGGGTCTCTTGTTTATGGAGGTTGGTTAGACAATGATCCATGACTGAACCCAGGCGCCATCTCTCCCTCAGAGGCAACTCCATTGGCAACTAGAAGTTTGTAGAAACAGGGGACAGAAGATGCTGGTTTACAAAAAAAAAGGACACAAACTGCTGGGGTAACTCAGCAGGTCAGGCAGCATCTCTGAGACTGAACATTCACCGACACAAAATGTTGTCTATCCACATTCTCCAGAGTTGCTGCCTGTTCCCAAGTATAAGAAGTACTTCTGCGCTTTATGTCCACCATTGGTAACTGGTAGCAGCATCTCTCTGAAGGAGTTATTTGTCTTTTACCAGGAACGTTTCAGAATCTGGGACATTGTTACCATGAGTCAGAGTTTTCCATCAAGGAGGGGGATCTCCGTCTGTAAGGGAGCCGGCCCTTGGGATTGGACTGGATGATGTAATGAGCCGCACAACACCAAGACTTAGAAAATTCCCTTTCATTCACCCCACACTATGCACTCTCTGAGGTGCAGATTACGGTTCATCCCACCACCTTGCTCAGCTAGAGGCCTTGTGTTGACTAACGGTCCATTTATATCAAACATTCTCAGAGCATCTGGATCTCTGGAGAGGCAAGGGTCGCTCAATGGGACCTTCGAGCTCCCAACACCACAACCCCGCTTTGCTGATGAGTGGGTGGGCTGAAGATGCCCAGTTCAGCAACTGGTACGTTAATCAACTAACTAAATAAAATTGACCTTCCAGCTTGAAACCAAGGCAAGCACCAACCAGTACCTGGAGTAAGTCAGGATGATAAAAAAAAATCGGGAGTGAAAAGAACAAGAAACTCTGCATGGCATGAACCAATCACATAGAGGATATACACAAAATGTTGGAGTAACTCAGCAGGACAGGCAGCATCGCTGGGGAGAAGGAATAGGTGACGTTTTGGGTCGAGACCTTCATTTCAGATCTGAAGAAGGGTCTTGACCCGAAACATCACCCATTCTTTCTATCCAGAGATGCTGCCTGAGTTACTCCAGCATTTTGTGTCCATTGTCAGTGTAAACCAGCATCTACAGTTCCTTCCTACACAATCACATTGTGGAATTGTTAATGAACATCATTGTCTGAAACAGGAATCACAAACTATTGTAAACAGTAATGTGTAGGAAGGAACTGCAGATGCTGGTTTGAACTGAAGATAGACACAAAAAGCTGGAGTAGCTCAGCAGGTTAGACAGCATCTCTGGAGAAAAGGAATAGGTGACGTTTTGGGTCGAGACCTTCTTCCAAACAGTCCTTAAACAGTATTGTGTTCAGTTCTGGGCACCATGTTATAGGAAAGATGTTGTCAAGCTGGAAAAGTTGCAAGGATGCAAGGGCATGAGTTATAGGGCAGGTTGAGCAGGCTGGGACTCTATTCCTTGGAGCACAACAGGATGAGGGGTGATCTTATAGAGGTGTACAATAATATCATGAGTGGAATGGATCGGGTAGACATACAGAGACTCTTGCCCAGAGTAGGAGAACTGAAAACCTGAGGACATAGGTTTAAGGTGAGGGGGGAACCTTTGAGGGGTAACTTTATCACACAAATGGAGATGGTGTGTATGGAACGAGCTGCCAGAGGAGGTAGCTGAGGAAGGTACTATTGCAATGTTTAAGAAACATTTAAACAGGTACATGAATAGGACAGGTTTAGAGGGATGTGGGGCAAACGTAGGCTGGTGGGACTGGTGTAAATGAGACGTTGGTCAGTGTGGACAAGTTGGGCTGAAAGGCCTGTTTCCACGCTATGTGACTCTATGAATCTATAATGTTTAATTCAATATCAAAATGTAAGCAAAATGAGAGGGAATGTATTGGATTAAGAGAGAAATGGAAAATAATTTGAAAACTTTTTTTTGCAGCTTCAAAAACAATTAAACTCTGATGGAATATGCTTACACATTTGTAAAAGTTAATTTTTAGTGCTAGGGAATTTTTTCAAAATAGGTAATAGTTGCCATGCAATTAAAAGGTGTTATAGAGCAGTGGCTGATGCTTGGCCTTCCTGTCCCTGGTGTTAGACAAAGTGATGACACAGTGTTCAATGCCCTAGTTCGTTGAGACGCTCTAATGAAATCTCTGGAGCAGGCCCATACCTGACAATACTACATAGATTTCTGCATTTAACTGCTTTTATGTGCTTAACAGAAGCTGATTTGGGATTTCCACTTTAAAATATTGGTGATTGTTGTTACTCAATACTTGCATTTTCTTTGTCTGCAAACTGTATTTCGACCTTTGCTAGAAGTGTGCTCATTGGTAGCGTTTTCCAAGCCTCTGCCACAGAATGCCGCAGAAGGCTGAGGAGGCCAAGTCAATAGATATTTTTTAAGGCAGAGATAGATGGATTCTTGATTAGTACGGGTGTCAGGGGTTATGGGAAGAAGGCAGGAGAATGGGGTTAGGAAGGAGAGATAGATCAGCCATAATTGAATGGCGGAGTAGACGTGATGGGCTGAATGGTCTAATTCTGCTCCAATCACCTTATGACCTTTGCATAGGGTGAAGAGTGCTAGCCACGTACTGAGAGCTTAATCGAGGTTTGGCTGGCCTGGACACCAAAGAACCAAAGCTTGAAGCTACTCTATCTTTAGTAGTGGGGGGGGGGGAGAGATTAGTTTAAGTAGGCATCATGTTTGGCACAAACATCATAAATTTAAGGGTCTGTTGTTGTGCTGTACTGTTCTAGTTTCTACAGTTTTGAATAAATATTCCTTAGGCCATCTCTCTTCAAAATAGTGACTTTAGATTTTTTACATCGTATGATGTGTGACAGGACCTTGGTTTAATATCTTGCTTAAAACCTAACTCCTTGAACAGTGTGCCACTCCTTCAGTTTAGTACAGGGAAGTCAGCCTAGATCTTAATACTAACCTCTGGAGTGAGATTTGAAGCCACCACCTATAGATAACAGAGACCTACGTTTGACAATTTAATTAAGAGATCAGCTGTGATCTTATTAAATGGTTGACCATGCTTAAAGGATTTCAGACCAATTATAACTCACAATGATGGAATTCTGCCTGGATTTGAAATAGTACAATTTGTTTTTAAAAAACCTCATGCACTTATTAATTTAAATTGTTTCATTCAAGTTATTGGATTATTGGATTATTTAAGTAAATTATTTAAGTAAAAAATAATTGTTCACAGGCGAAGACTGCCAGGCAACTTTAATGTTCTTTAGTGGCCTGTGGTCTGAAGAAGAGCTTTCGATCTGAAACATCCATGTTCTCCAGAGATGCTGCCTGACCGCTGAGTTACTCCAGCACTTTGTGTCTTCTAATGTGTTTTCAAGTTTTATTTCTCACATTCTCATGAATCACAGAGGAACTGCCTAAAATATTGACACACAAGTATTGCAGATGTTGGAATTATGAGCAAAACACAAATTGCTGGAGTGACTCTGCATGTCAGAATCACATGACATTATGACCTTATGACCTAATAAAGTTGGACTCAGTAACAGTAATCCATTGAATAAACAGATGAACCCCCCCCCCCCCCCCCTCCCCACCCCACAGTCCCCCACCCCCCCTTCTTTTATTTCTTCCCAACATGGCAGTCTCCTGAGCATTAATCCTGAATAACCCCTAGTGATAATCCAGGTAAATTGGTACCTACCATGCTTTGTCCAGTCTCTCCTCATTCCCAGCTTGCTCCCCTTCCCCCCCCCCCCCTTCTCCCCATAATCACTGAAGAAGAGTCCCAACCCACAATGTCAACTATCCATGTTCTCTAGATATGCTGCCTGTTGATTTACTCCAGCACTTTGTGTCCTTTTGTGTAAACCAGCATCTGCAGTTCCTTGTGTATACTGTAAAAAACTCACTTGGTTCATTAATCTCATTTTATGCAAGGGAATCCACCATTTAACCTGGTCAGCCCTTTATGTTACTCCAACCATCAATGTCCTTTGCTTTCTAAGTGGCTTCTCAGTTCATAAATAATTAGGAAAGGTGCAATATCTAGGCGGTGAAGCCTCACGGCAATGGGGCCTCGGTGGTGGTGAAGCCTCGTGACAGCGGCGATGCCTGGCGGGTCAGCCCATGGTACAGGAGGGAGGGGGAAGAACAATGGTTGATCCAGCGTGGGGGAACCGCCGTGATGGGGGGGGGAGAGAGAAAGAACAATGGGCAATGGGGAGGAAGAGAGAACAATGGGGATCCAGCATAGGGGAACCTCTCCTGGGGGGGGGGGGGGGGAACAAAGGAGTAGCCGGTGTGCTTTATAACTTTGTTTGCACCATAGGTGGCCGCTATTTGTATACATTGGGTATACAAGCAAAGAATTTCATTGTGCCTTGTCACATGTGACAATAATATATTCCATTCCATTCCATGCCCTGTGTATAGCAATGTTACAAAATTTTGAGACTAAAATAATCAAGTCTGCAATTTATCCCATCAGATAAAGCATAACAATAAGTTTAATTTGACACCTAATTCACTTTCATATCTCAAGTAATAAAAAAGTTATGGCCATTTTCATACTCGGAAATTAGCATCTTGTTCCCTATTGATTTTCTATGGACATAACAAAAAAGCTGTGATCGAGGACAGTCAAAAGCCCATAACCTTCTTAAAAATTAAGAGAACTGAATGAAATTTTCAGTTATCATAGATTGAACCATTCTGAAACAAATATAAAATAATCTTACTTGGAGGACCTGAAATTAAAGCATATAATTAGTTAGTTACCCAATTGTAGCTAATTTCAAACTTCAATTACTAGATCTAAACATCTATCAATTTCTTAATAAATGATTAACATTTTTAAATAGCCTAAGTGTCCAAATAATATTCACAAATAATTCACGATAAAACATGATTTTTAAATCTCATTTACATCAATTTATAGGCCAAATGGAAGGAATTTAGTGTTCAATTGCTATAAATTAAAGTCTATTTTAAATCGGCTTTCTAGTGGGTTCCTGTGAACGCGCTGGTTTAGAACGTTCACATTGCGCTGGATTTGTGCCCTCAAATGCCCAGAAAAATACTGCGGGATATAAAGAGCTCAAAATGAACTATTCGCTATAGAAAACTTTATATACAGGGTTCTTAAGAAGCCCCTTTTAATGTAAAAATAAGGTACATACCTTTAATTGTTTTGCTTTATAAAACCCTGGGGCTGCGAGAGGTTGCGGGTTGAGAGAGTGATTTTTAAACTACTATAACTATTATACAAGGCCATAAAAACTAATAATACCTTTTGCGACGGGGTCTTCCAGCGATTTTCCGTTAATGATTTACTAGGCTGAACATTTTCGATTGCACCAGCCTAGTTAAAATCGCGTTTTAAACCCGCCCCCTCTAAACAGCGCCAGAATCGCGCACACGGGGTGGGGCAGATACTCAGACACGATTCAGGTAGGTTTTGTAACATACCTACTGTGTATGGATGAATAAGAAGAAGCAATGTTTGACCATTTGTCCTTTAACTACGTTTCAAAGTATTATAAAATTTCGGTATCTGACAGCTGTAGAATTACGAAGGGGCAAAATGATTTATGGTGCAATTAATTCACAAATTAACAAAATAACATGAAGGAATAGAAAGTTTTTACAATCAGTCTGAAGGTTTCCGGCCCGAAATGTCACCTATTCATGTCATCCAGAGATGCTGGCCTACACGCTAAGTTACTCCAGCATCTTGCGTCTTTTGTTTTTAAACAATCAGTAATGTTTAATCGAGTAGTACTTGTGTGATTCTATCTATTATAGAATGGATCTAAGAATCTCTGCAATCTGATTGGCTATAGGCCGCTGCTGCTGCACCGTGTAATTAATTTTACCGGAGGCATGATTTGGAAAATAGCAGATTTTTATTTTTATTTTACTTTTTTCCTCCCATTCTATAAAACAGATGATGCTCAGGTCTATTTCATGCTTTGATAGGAATTGTTTGCATGCGGTAACTTTGGAATGGTCTAAACTATCGTGTGTTTAAAACATTCCATAGTTACCTTGTGCACACAATTCTTACTGACGCACTCAGACTTGTGCATCATTTGTATATTGGTGGGAATGAAAGATGGTTAAAAAAAACCCCAAATATTCCACACCATAAGTAGTGGTATTTTGCAAGTAACATTTCGTGAATTTTCAATGTACTCAGCAAGGCAATAAATAAAACCAATCCCAATTCATTTCACTGAAACACTGGAGGATGTTTGTTTCTCTGTGAGAAACACCAAAACTTCTCGCCTCTTTGAATCAGCAGGGACTCACATAATGCAGGTTGGTCACATGCCACGGCAGCTGGTGTTCTGTGCTTGCACAAATAATGCTTCATGTAAGTGTGATACTGACTCCAACCAACCAGAATTACAGTAGACATTTCAATGCCACTTTGCCATTAGAACAGAAATTCCACCATCTTCGGGAATCAATGCATTTTGTCGTTTTAGCCAGAAAATCACTTTAAATAAAAAAAGCACTCTCATTTCTTTTGTCATCCTCAACATTTGCAAAAAGAATCACAATGCATTGAAGATAGACACAAAATCCTGCTATCCAGAGATGCTGTCTGGCCCGAAACGTCGCCTATTTCCTTCGCTCCATAGATGCTGCTGCACCCGCTGAGTTTCTCCAGCAATTTTGTGTACCTTCGATTTTCCAGCATCTGAAGTTCATTCTTGAGCAACATGCTGTCTGGCCCGCTGAGTTGCTCCAGCATTTTGTCTCTATCTTCGGTGTAAACCAGCCTTTACAGGTCATTCCTTCACAATGCATTGACATGCCTAGTGAAAAGGCAAAGAGGAAATATATTGGTGAGTAAGAATCGAAATAGCCAGCAGATGGCAGAACGCTCCGGAAATCAGGTTTGTTATGCTGAATGTCATAGGTTTATAAAATGACCCAAATGTAATATGTGGTTTAATGTAACCATTCCAATTGCCCTCTATTGAAATAGATGCATTATCACATATTTTAATTGGAAACCAATCGAGTTAGGATTATGAAATCCCTCAATTTTCAATCAAAATGAACCATATTTATTATTGAAGTTATAATAATAATAATAATAATAATAATAATAATATCTTTTATTGTCATTGCACGTCAGTGCAACGAGATTTAGTATGCAGCTCCAACCGATGAAAAAGAAAAGTAAAATAAATAAATAAGCTGTGTGTCGTGACCATCCGAGGGAGACAGTCCAGGGGGGGTGGGGGGCACTCAGCAGGGCCGGTTCAGAGCCGCTATAGCTCTTGGAATAAAGCTGTTTCTGAGTCTGGAGGTTCGGGCGTAGAAGGCCTTGTAACATCTACCGGAGGGAAGTAGTTCAAACAGTCCGTTACAGGGGTGTGATGAGTCTTTATGGATGCTGACGGCCTTCCTGAGGCACCGTGTGTGGTAGATGCCCTCCAAGGCTGGTAGCTCTGTCCCAATGATCCTCTGCGCTCTGTGGACGACGCGCTGAAGAGCTCTCCTCTCTGCCTCCGTGCAGGTGAGATACCATACAGAGATGCCATACGTTAATATGCTCTATTTGGTGCAGCGGTAGAACGTTGTCAGCAGCTGTTGGGGCAAACCAGTCTTTTTTAATGTCCTCAGGAAGAACAGTCATTGCTGTGCCTTCTTGACCAGTGCAGCCGTGTTGGTGGACCATGTGAGGTCCTCAGAAATGTGAGTGCCCAGAAACTTAAAGCTGGACACTCTCTCCACACTTTCCCCGTAAATGGAGATTGGGGCGTATTCTCCATTATGGGACCTCCTGAAGTCAATAATCAGCTCCTTGGTCTTGGAGGTGTTTAGTGACAAGTTGTTACATGCGCACCAGTCCGCCAGGTTCTGCACCTCCGCCCTGTATTTTATTTCATCACCGTTGGTGATCAGCCCAATCACTGTTGTGTCGTTTGCAAACTTCACGATGGTGTTGGTGTCGAATGCAGGAACACAGTCGTGAGTGAAGAGGGAGTAGAGCATGGGGCTTAGTACACAGCCCTGTGGTGTGCCGGTGCTCAGGGTGATAGTGGAGGACAGAGTGGGCAATTATTCCTATAGTCTTCATTTGTTTCATAGGACATACTTCTACCATGAACTCTCAAAAACAGTGAAGAAGGGTCTTGACCCGGAATGTCATCTATCCATGTTCTCCAGGGATGCTGCCTGACTTGCTGAGTTACTCCAGCACTTTCTGTCCTTTTATGTGTTAACAAGCATCTGCAGTTCTTTGTTACCACATTCTAAACTTCCATTGTGTTTCAGAGGCATTTGAATGTACAATATCTTAGGCATTGGTAAAGTGACGTCACTGACCCAACCTGATCTTTTCCATCGAAGATAGACACAAAATGATGGAGTAACTCAGCGAGACAGGCAGCACCTCTGGAGAGAAGGACTTTTTGGGTTGGGACCCTTCTTTCGACCTGGTTCTTACCTCAACCTCCATCATTAATCTGACTTTTCTGCCAATCCTAGACCTGGCCTTTCTGTTACATAGCCCACTCAAGGTGGGACCATATTGGACATAGTATTTGCCAGGTGACTGGTATTTCAATGGACTGCTCTCTGGATTAGAAGTTATTAACTACAAAGAGAGGTTGTACAAACTTAGATTTTTTTCTCTGGAACGTTGGAAGTTGAGGGGAGACCTGATAGAAGGATATGCAATTATGAGAGCCATAGTTAGGGTAGACAGTCCGAACCTTTATCCCAGGGTGGAAATATCAATGATTAGAGGCCATAGTGTTAAGGTGAGAGGAGCAAAGTTTAAAGTTCAGAATGGCAGGCAATGACTAGTGGGGTACCACAAGGCTCGGTGCTGGGACAGCCATTTACAATATACATCAATAATTTTGATGAAGGGATTCAAGGTAACATTAGCAAATTTGCAGATGACACAAAGCTGGGTGGCAGTGTGAACTGTGAGGAGGATGCTAAGAGAATGCAGGGTGACTTGGACAGGTTCGGTGAGTGGGCAGATGCATGGCAGATGCAGTTTAATGTGGATAAATGTGAAGTTATCCATTTTGGTAGCAAAAACAGGAAGGCTGATTACTATCGAAATGGTGTCAAGTTGGGAAAAGGGGAAGTACAATGTGTCTGGGGGTCTTTGTTCATCAGTCAATGAAAGTAAGCATGCAGGTACAGCAGGCAGTGAAGAAAGCGAATGGCATGTTGGCCTTTATAACTAGAGGAGTTGAGTATAGGAGCAAATAGGTCCTTCTGCAGTTGGATAGGGCTTTAGTGAGACCACACCTGGAGTATTGTGTGCAGTTTTGGTCCCCTAATTTGAGGAAAGACATTCTTGCTATTGAGAGGATGCAGTGCAGGCTTACAAGGTTATTTCTCGGGATGGTGGGACTGTCATATGCTGAGAGAATGGAGAGGCTGGGCTTGTATACTCTGGAGTTTAGAAGGATGAGAGGTAATCTTAAGGTTTTGGACACGCTAGATTATTAAGGCTTTGGACACGCTAGAGGCTGGAAACATGTTCCCGATGTTGGGGGAGTTCAGAACCAGGGGCCACAGAGAGTTGCGAGTCTGTGGAATTTTCTGCCTCAGAAGGCAATGGAGGCCGTTTCTCCGAATACTTTCAAGAGAGAGCTAGATAGGGCTCTTAAAGATAGCGGAGTCAGGGGATATGGGGAGAAAGCAGGAACGGGATACTGATTGTGGATGATCAGCCATGATCACATTGATCACAGTGCTGGCTCGAAGGGCCAAAAGGCCTACTCCTGCACCTATTGTCTATTGAGATGTGCGGGGTAAGTTATTTGATACAGAGGATGGCAGGTGCGTGGAACACACTGCTTGAGGTTGTGGTGGAGGCAGATACGATAGTGGCGTTTAAGAAGCTTTCGGATTTTAGAGAAACACGTAGATATGCAGAGAATGGAGGGATATGGATCATGTGCAGGCAGATGGAATTAGTCTATCTTGACTGTGTTAGGCACAGACTCTGTGAGATTTAGTATTTGTTCCTGTGCTGTACTGTTCTCTGTTCAGCCAGAGTCCAAACGGAATATTTGTATCAATCACCTGCTTCACCAACTCTGTCTTTCTTTCAGGCTTCCCATACACCAGCTTCTCATTACCCCACACCAATCTTTCTGTCAGACACCCGTACTACTCAATCTTTCCTTTAGAATCCATCCTCCTCAGGTCACTCACCTCCTTTGTTGCCCTGATCGCAGACCCTCAGTCCTCTCTCCTCCCCATCCTTTACCTCAGTCCTATGTGTCACATTTTCAAATATGGTCATGTAATGCTTTCACTATCAAGCCTCTTCCTGACTTACACTTGTAGCAATCGGCCCACAGCATAAAAAGTCATCAACATGCCTCTACAACAATGACTTGGCACACCCATATGAGCGCACACCAGAATTGCAAAGGTCCAGCACAAGTATTCTCAGGTTGCAGAGAAAGACTATCCTTAATCAGTTTCAAATGTTCTCTCAGAATGAGTTTTACACGGATAGATATTTCAAATCAATTGAGGCGCAAAAAATTGAATACTAAATCTGTATATTTCATTTTGAGAGATACAATGAACTGCAGATGCTGGAATCTTGAGCAAAACACCAAGGGCCTGTTTCCATGCTCTGTCTCGAAAGAAAAACTAATACTTTTGATATCTGATCATTGGTATTAAAAGACGAGGAAAATGTGTCTTAATCAATCACGGTGAAACAATCAAGAAAATAAATTGAATTATAGAATCATGATGAAAAATTATAAGCTGGAGGACATTATTTAAACTTCCCCACAAGCAACAGCTTGAGTATTACATCTACATATGGTCATTAAGAAGCCTGTGAAACATTTAGGAACAAAATAAAGAGCCTTGGTATGACTACCCTGATACCCTTCAACCTACTTTTCCTACTTTAACTCTTTGTAATTTAAAACGCATCACACACCCATTTTAACTTCTTGTAAGTCTTTGACAGCCGCTTTAAGCTTGTGTTTGGAATTGGAACCAGAGCAATTAATACGTTACAATTGTCTCTTGTCTATCAATCTATAAATAGTGTCTGCAAAGGGTATTAAATTTCTTTTAAATATGGCAATGCTTTATACGTTATTATTTTTTCCATTCCCTTTGCATGTTTGTCTGATTTTATTTGGAGAGGTTTAAAATATTGAAGTTGGTTCAATCTTACAATTGGCAAAAATGATCACCTGATTTAAGATCATGAATGAAATGCAGGAGACTAAAGATAGAGCATGTCTGACATGCAGTGTAAAATGAGCTGGATCTTCATCTGTTTACCATACATTAACTGCAGCTTATATCAAGGTCACCAAGAGAGTGATGCTGTTTGCAAAGGGAGGAGTATTCCATGATGAACTTGATGTTGGTCTACGTGCCAAAACACATGTCAGGCTTTGCAGTTGTTTCAATAAGCAGCAAAACCTTGTGAGTTAATATTACTTACAGTGCCTGCAAACAAGAGAGGTACGTTTAACAATTTCCCATATCCTGCAAAAAGTGGACTTGGAGAAGTTATTTTTCTTTCAAACAACAAAACCATTTACAACCAGCTATGAAAAGCATTTTTAAGATAATTAAGACAGTTTTAAGATAATTCTTTCACCGGCAGAACAAAACAACCTACGCCCAGGCCTCCCTTTTCTTAAGGGGCTGGACAGGCTAGATCAGTGGTTCCCAACCTTTTTTTTGGCCATGCCCCACCTAATCACCTCTAAAATCCTGATGCCCCCCCCCCCCCCCCCCCCCCCATGTGGTGATATATAATTCTTATAATTTAAAAACATTATTTACTCAAAATAACATCTGAAACATAAACTACATGTGTTTACCTGATGGAAAATCCAAAAAAATAAAAATCGAAAATTTGGACCCAGACCTCCTCAGTCGCGCTCAATTGCCCCCCTTAAAAATCAAATTGCCCCCCTGTGGGGCGTACGCCCCACGTTGGGAACCACTGGGCTAGATGCAGGAAGATTGTTCCCAATGTTGGGGAAGTCCAGAACAAGGGGTCATAGTTTAAGGATAAGGGGGAAATCTTTTAGGACCGAGATGAGGAAAACATTTTTCACACAGAGAGTGGTGAATCTCTGGAATTCTCTGCCGCAGAAGGTAGTTGAGGCCAGTTCATTGGCTATATTTAAGAGGGAGTTAGATGTGGCCCTTGTGGCTAAAGGGATCAGGGGGTATGGAGAGAAGGCAGGAACAGGATACTGAGTTGAATGATCAGCCATGATCATATTGAATGGCGGTGCAGGCTCGAAGGGCCGAATGGCCTACTCCTGGACCTATTTTCTATGTTTCTATGTTTCTATAATTAGACACTCGGAAATGCACAAATGTCCATCCTCGACCAATTCATTTTTCCCAACTTCCTTTCAGGAAAACTATTGCTTATCTGTGCGGCTTTCAATTTGGCAGCAATTGTCAGGAATCTCCAGTGCTGAATGTTGAAGTGTGAGCCTGCAGGAATAGCCCAGTCTTTATAACCTTCAGAGGCATGTGCAAAGTCAGTGGGGAGAGGCAGATGGTGACAAGGGATCCTCAAGAATAATCCATGGGCAATATGTGAAACATAAGATTATGATTGCACATATAGACACTTCACCCCAAAGGCCAGCAGCTTTAGGTATCTACACACACCCTGCTCTGACACCTAGTCGTGTCTCCAGTCTCTGGTTCTGCCTGTAAACACTGTCACATCCCTGATCTTTGGCTCCACCCAGTACCTATACTCACCCTGTCAAGTCAAGTCAAGTCAAGTCAAGTCAAGTCAAGTCAAGTCAAGTCAAGTCAAGTTTATTTGTCACATACACATACGAGATGTGCAGTGAAATGAAAGTGGCAATGCTCGCGGAACAACAAAACAACCAAACAAACTATAAACACAATCATAACACACATATTATTTTACATAATAAATAATAGAAGGAAAAACGTTCTGTAGAGTTAGTCCCTGGTGAGAAAGGCGTTTACAGTCCGAATTGCCTCTGGGAAGAAACTCCTTCTCAACCTCTCCATTCTCACTGCATGGCAACGGAGGCGTTTGCCTGACCGTAGCGGCTGGAACAGTCCGTTGCAGGGGTGGAAGAGGTCTCTCATGATTTTGTTTGCTCTGGAATTGCACCTCCTGTTGTATAGTTCCTGCAGGGGGGTGAGTGAAGTTCCCATAGTGCGTTCAGCCGAACGCACTACTCTCTGCAGAGCCTTCTTGTCCTTGGCAGAGCAATTCCCGAACCAGATGGTAATGTTCCCGGACAAGATGCTTTCCACCGCCGCTGCGTAGAAGCACTGGAGGATCCTCGTAGACACTCTGAATTTCCTCAATTGCCTGAGGTGGTAAAGGCGCTGCCTTGCCTTAATGACCAGTGCTGAGGCGTGTGATGACCATGTCATATCCTCAGAGATGTGGACTCCCAGATATTTAAAACAGTTCACCCTATCCACAGGATCCCCATTTATACTCAATGGAGTGTACGTCCTCGGATGATGTGCCCTCCTAAAGTCCATGATCAGCTCCTTCGTTTTTTTGATGTTCAAGAGGAGGCTGTTCTCCTGGCACCAGAGTGCTAGATCAGCCACCTCCTCCCGGTAGGCCCTCTCTCATCATTGTCTGAGATCAGGCCCACCACCACAGTGTCATCAGCAAACTTAATTATTGAATTGGAGCTGAACCTAGCCACACAGTCATGTGTGTACAGGGAGTACAATAGGGGGCTGAGGACGCAACCCTGGGGCGATCCTGTGCTCAGGGTGAGGGACTTCGATGTATTCCCTCCCATCTTGACTACCTGGGGCCTGGCGGTGTCATGTCTCCAGTCTCTATTTCTGTCTGTACACACTGTCACAACCCTGATCTCTGTACCTGGTCATAACCACATCCACATCTTTAACCACCAGATCATATTCCAACTCACTCCTAGACCTATTCTCTCTGAGAACCTCCAGAAATCTCGAAGGATTATTGATCCGCGTTGTGCCTGCACAACCAATCAATCTCCTGGTTCCTTATCCGTTCAGACGCCTAACCTGATTCCCATTCCCTGGTTCAACTTGTGCACATAATTGCGTTCCAGATCCAGGGTCTGGCCACACAATAAACCATGTTCCCGATCCCTAACTCAGCCAAATTTAACCATAGCAGTCCACGACCCTTGGTTCAACCCATACATCTAACCTTGGTATTCTCTCCGACTTCCTATCAACACCTAACTATACCAGTCCCTCATTCCAGCTGCACTAACATTTAGAACTATTAGGAAGCTGATCGTCCTATAGTGACTACACTCCAGATTCAGCATAACCTCCGAAATGGAGCTGCAGTATGTGGACTTTAATCCGACCTTATCGGACTTCAATAGTGAATCTTGCACTAAATGTTGTACCCTTTATCGGTCAACACTGAGGACCGCTTGATTGTATTCATGTATAGTCTTTTCTTTGACTGAATTGCACGCAAACCAAAGCTTCTCGCTGTACCTCAGTACACATGACAATAATAAACTAAACAGGTTAACCTAAACTAGGAGAACTAATGCTTGTGATCAGAAGTGGTCAATGCATTCACTGAACAAGCTATACACGCAACATCTGCAAGTCAAGGCTCCACTTGCCTCTCCCTGCTATGACACTGGCTTTTTGCTTCACAGCCTGGTTCAGCAACTCTAACGTCCAGGAATAAAGGAGGTTACAGAGATTGAAAGACACTTTCTGGTCCATCGCAGGTACTGACCTCCCCACCAACAAAGAGATCTATAAGAGGTACTGCCTCAAAAAGGCCCACATCACCAGACAAACACTCTTTTTTTCACTCCTATCATTGAGAAGAAGGTATATGGGAGTCTGAAAACCGTGATCACCAGTTTCAAGGATAGCTTCATCCCAACAATCATCATGTCAACAATGGAAATGATTGAAGGTTTTGCTCAAAGCTTTTTGAAGAAATTTGATATTGCCCAGTGATTCCTGAAAATATTTGGATCAAGACCACTCCAAGTAGAGAAGGGTGGTGGTGAGAACCTCAAGGTCTTGTATTTAGAGCTCACAGAGGCTCTGTATCAGCAGTGGAAGGTAGGCACCATATCATAATCTATCCACCCTCAATGCCCTAATCCCAACCTGTCCCATCTGTGGAAGTCTGTGGTTTCCACATCAACCATTCATTTCTTTATACATAAAGTTTATTTGTAAAAAAATATACACAAGTACAAAAAACACAGTGCATGCCAGTCTTTACATTCATAGTGTTGGTTGGTCTGTACATGTGTACAGCGTTATTGACCTTATTAGCAGTGGCAGAACCAATTAACCAAGAGTAAAGGTGATCCTGGATCACAAGGAACAGCCAAAGAAGAGGCAGTGACTACAGGTTGATTCTTCCGGACATCAACTCTCCTGAATCACTTGCAAAAACACAGGTCAGAGGCAACTCATTTATGCATTTGCAATGGATTAAAATAATTGCAATATTCTAATGCAGCAGCTGCAAGACCAGGCAGCTCTCTGCACATTATCGCCACACCTATACAGGCTAGACAGGTTGTTTCTCAACAAGACCCCACCAAACTGGTTAGCTACTCCTTATGGGGGAGGTAGACATGAGAACCTGTCTGCAGTTTCAGAAGGGAATGTGCAGAATTAGATGCTTAAAAATACAAGTCTGTGTTTGTGTTTGTTCTGACCATCAATCTCCAATACACTAGTTCCGTGTCATCCCACTTTCCCATCCTACACACTAGGGGCAATTTACACAAGCCAATTAACCTATGAACATGCACGCCTTTGGAATGTCGAAGGGAACAGGAGCACCCAGAGGAAATCCACGTGGTCACAGGGGGAACATACTGTACGAACTCCACACAGACAGCACCTGTAGTCAGGATCAAACTCAGGTCTCGGCACTGTCAGGCAGCAGCTCAACTGCTGTACCACTATGCCGCCCACAAATACTACCTGACATGCTGAATTTTTCCAACATCTTATTTTTATTTCAGATTTCCAGCATCTGCAGTTATATTGATTTTCATATAATGTAGAATTTAAGTTACATTCCGTTTCTTTGCGCATGAACACTTGTCACATTGAGAACCAATGAAAGAAGATTCTCAAGATTAATACCCGTCAGGCAAAAGGGCAACTCTCGGTCAGAAGTTTGGATCACGATATTGGATATACTGTGCATCACTGTAACCATGGGATTCTTTCTGGTTAGCGATCTTACTAAGATTTTTCACACAAAGGGTGGTGGATGTATGGAATGAGCTGCAAGAGGAGGTAGGTAAGGCAGTGACTATCGCAATATTTAAGAAGCAGTTAGACAAGCTCACGGATAGGACGGGTTTGGACGGATATAGACCAAATGCTGGCACGTGGGATTAGTGCAGCTGGGACATGTTGGGCGGTATGGGCAAGTTGGGTCAAAGGGCCTGTTTCCACACTGTATCACTCTATGACTCTATTCAGCAGGTAAAGCAACACCATTATATCTGCCAATAGAATAATCCATGACTTTGAACATCAGAAGAAGGAAGATAATTTGAAATGAGAATTAATTAGTTCATCTTGGCTGCCCTTGAAGTCAGGTTAAATAACCTCTACCTGGATTATTCTAAAGCCATCTTCCAGGGAACAACCTTGAGTATCTAACTCTCCACTTGGTCTCTGAAAGAAATCCTGTGTTTCCTTTACTAGTCAATATGACTATATTAAAATAAAGTCTGAAGAACGGTCCCGACCCAAAATGTCACCTGGTCATTTTCTCCAAGGATGCTGCCCAACCCTCTGAAATACTCCAGCACTTTGTATATTCTCCAATCTTTGGTATAAACCAACAAGTTATCATGGGTGACTTTAATCTACATATAGATTGCGCCATCCAAATTAGTAGCAGCACCGAGGAGGATTTCCTGGAATGTATACAGGATGGTTTTTTATACCAATATGTAGCAGAACCGACCAGAGGGCAGGCAATCCTAGACTGGGTATTGTGTAATGAGGAAGGATTAGTTAGCGATCTTGTTGTGCAAAGCCCCTTGGGCATCAGTGACCATAATATGGTGAAATTCTGCATTAGGATGGAAAGTGACCCGGTTAATTCAGAGACTAGGGTTCTGAACTTAAAGAAAGGAGACTTTGAAGGTATGAGATGGGAAATGGCTATGATAGACTGGCAAATTATACTTAAAGGGTTGACAGTGGAGATGCAATGGCAAACATTTAAAGACCGCATGGATGAACTCCAAATATTGTTCACCCCTGTCCGGCGAAAAAAATTAAATGGGGAAGGCAGGTCAACCGTGGTTAACGAGGGAAATCAAGGATAGCGTTAAATCCAAGGAAAATGCATATAAATTGGCCAGAGGAAGCAGCAAATCGGAGGACTGGGAGAAATTTAGAACTCAGCAGTGGAGGATAAAGGGGTTAATTAAGAAGGGGGGGGGGGGGGAGGGGCATGAAAGAAAGCTTGTGGGGAATATAAAATCTGACCCTAAAAGCTTCTTTAGAAATGTAAACAGGAAAAGATTAGTGAAGACAAATGTAGGTCCCTTACAATCAGAGACAGGTGAGTTTATATTGGGAAACAAGGAAATGGCAGAACAGTTAAACGAGTACTTTGGTTCTGTCTTCACTAAGGAAGACACAAACAATCTCCCAGAAATACTAGGGGACCGAGGATCTAGTGGAAGGGAGGAACTGAAGGGAATCCACATTAGTCAGGAAATGGTGTTAGGTAAACTGTTGTGACTGAAGGCAGATGAATCCCCAGGGCCTGATGGTCTGCATCCTGGGGTATTCAAGGAGGTGGCCCTAGAAATTGTGAATGCAATGGTGATCATTTTCCAATGTTCTCTCGACTCTGGATCAATTCCCGTGGACTGCAGGGTAGCCAATGTAACCCAACCTTTTAAGAAAGGAGGGAGTGAGAAAATGGGCAATTAGCCTTACATCGGTTGTGGGGAAGATGCTTGAATCAATTGTTAAAGTTGTTAAAGCAGTGCCTTTGGAAAGCAGTGACAGGATCGGTGAAAGTCAGCATGGATTTATGAAGGGGAAATCATGTTGGACTAATCTTCTGGAATTTTTTGAGGGTGATACAAATAGAATGGATAAGGGAGAACCAGTGCATGTGGTGTATCTGGACTTTCAAAAAGCCTTTGACAAGGTCCCACACAAGAGATCAATGTACAAAATTAGAGCACATGGTATTGGGGGTCCAGAATAAGAGGTCACAGTTTAAGAATAGGGGTAGGCTATTTAGGACTGAGATGAGAAAAAACGTTTTCACCCAGAGAGTTGAGAATCAGCGGAATTCTCTGCCACAGAAGGCAGTGGAGGCCAATTCACTGGATGTTTTCAAGAGAGAGTTAGATTTAGCTCTTACGACTAAAGGATTTGAGTGATACGGGGAAAATCAGGAACAGGGTACTGATTTTAGATGATCAGCCATGATCATTTTGAATGGCAGTGTTGGCTCGAAGGGCCGAATGGCCTACTCCTGCACTTATTTTTCTATGTTTCCACGTTTCTATCTGCAGTTCCTTTTTATTATATTTCAAATTAAAGTTGCAAATGTTCTCCCTCCTCACACATCACGCTTTACTTACCCGACATTGTCCCAGATACATTCCATCTTTTATCAAAGTTTACACAACCTGATTTTCTAACAGAGGCCAAAAGGTGAAAATCATTGTAATAAAAACATGTAGGTTTATACCGAAGATAGACACAAATAACTCAGCAGAACAGGCAGCATCTCAAGAGAAAATGGATAGGTCATGTTTTAGGTTGGGATCCCGCTTCAGTCTCTGAATCTGAAATCTGTCTGAGTATGAAGAATGGCCCTGACCCGAAATGTCACCTATCCATTATCATCAGAGTTGCTGCCTGATCTGTGGAATTACTCCAGCTTTTTTTGTCTATCTTTGGTTGAAATCATAGGTTGCATGAAGCCTCCAAAGCCTAGGTGTGCTGAAACAATTGCACTGCCCACTAAATTTGGCCTGGATTGGTGAATTAAAGCTTTGATCTTTTGCGTAACTGAATTTATATATTGCTTTGAACAACAAGGATTTAATTAAACCTCCTGAACTTCTTTCGACATCGGGCTGCAAGTGTAAGTATAAACAGGCTCACATGTGCTGTTTCTCAGTTGCATGTATGACAGATGTGGTCTAAATAACGATAGTTCTTAAATGTTTTGCTTGCCGTCAACAGACGTAGTTTCACAATCAGTGGAGGATAAGCTCCCAATGTGACAGGCCTCACTGCTATTTCATTTCATAGCTGTAAACATTGCATAACTGTGGCCTGCTTCCAAATTTATCTGAAATTCTGCTGGAAACAGTCTGGGCTTGTCTCTGAGATCAGCATCAAAATCAAAAGAAACAAAACACACTCATTGTTCAAGAGGGCTGCCATTTCCTTTAAACCCTGATTTAACTCTGTTAATCTTTGTTAGTTTCACAATTTAAATTAAAAACGTGCAGCCTCTCAAACCCATAATTGAAGTAATAGTGTCTGCACTCATTCCAAATGAATACAACAAAGACAAATGAAACTGCAAATGTCAGGAACATGGAAATGAAAAAAAAGGTTGCTGGAAATCATCGGCAGACAAGCAGCTTTTATGGAAAAAAAAACACAATCAAAGTTTCAGCACAATGATTTCTCACTTTAACTGAGCAAATCTATTTTAAGCTGCAGAGAAGGGGAATGTGCGGGGAGAACCAGTAAAGACCGAATGGCATAATTAGTTAAGTGAGCATACTGATCCAGTGCAAAGATTATTCACTCATCCCCTCTAGATCCACGCTGTATATTTAAACTAAACTAAACTAATTTCACTTAACCCTATCACAATATTATGCATAATCCCTTTCTTTTTCCCATATTAATTTTCTGATATATTGAGCTCATTAAACTGAACAGTCTTGTCCTAAATTGTTCCAAGTTTCATTCACCAAAGTAAATATGTAGCTCCTGCACATTACTTGTTTTCAATTTTTCCTTGACCTTTCCCAGTCTCTCAGAGAGCTTTTCCAACTGCTCTGGGACCTCTGCTCTCCTCCATTTCTGCTCTGTCATGCACCATCAATTTTAATCATTCCAACATGTGTATCACTGCTTTGTGTGTTAAATTTCTGCCAGAGATTAGGTCACTGATCCGTCAGTCACCTTTTGCAGATCAGTGTCAAATATTATTTGACAATACTCATGTGGAGCATTTGTGGGATGTTTTACTTCATAGACGGCATTTCATGTAGTAAAAGAGCACCTCATAGGAGGTGGTCCTGGAGGGAAGGATGCTCCTCAAACTGCAGAGCATCCTGGACAATACAGCTCACCCTCCCCATGACACACTGGTCAACCTGAGGAGTACCTTCAGCAACAGATTGGTTCACCAAAATGCAGGACAGAATGCAACAGGAGATCCTTCTTCCCTGTGGCTATCAAACTGTACAACTCCTCCCCCTTCTGTCGTGGGTCAGGGTTGGACTGGGGTAGACTGAGACTGACTCCTTCCCCCCCCCCCCCCCCCCAAATCTTTGCACATCCACAATCCTTTCCATTTGTCACTTTAACGTCACGTTATGCACATTACAAAAAAGAGCAATAAGAATTATCAATAACGTTGGATATCTTGAACATACCAATTTATTATTCTTAAAGTCACATACACTGAAGTTCACCGATCTGGTTAAATTTAAGACTGCGCAAATCATGTACAAAGCAAGAAATAATTTACTTCCAAGAAATATACAAAAACTGTTTATGGAAAGACAGGGTGGGTATAATTTGAGAGGGGAACATAATTTAAAAAAACTCAATGTCAGAACAACTCTTAAAAGTATGTGCATAGCAATCCGTGGTGTGAATTTGTGGAATGTTCTGGAACAGGAGATTAAACTTAGCACAAGCATAATTCAGTTTAAAAAGATGTACAAAAACACTTGTTTAAAAGGATATTGGGATGAGGATAGGTAATTGTGAGTGGGATATTTGTTATACTGATTGTATTGGGAAGGGTGATTATAAAGAGTGATGGGTTGTATATACGAGTAAGATACTGTATAGTATATGAGAGATTTTTCTTTTCTTTTTTTCTTTTTTGTATGGCTTTGTAAATATTTGATTAGTGTATAAATGTAAAACATTTGGTGTACATATAGCTGCTGGTGTACATATGGTGTACATATAGCTGCTAAATTTGCATAAGATAATTACAAGCAGCTGAATAAGGGGTGGGAATTAATAAGCTTTGGCTTCTTCCTGCTCCTTTTCGGACATACAATTTCATTTATTTATAGATATTGTTTATGACACTTTATAAATATTCTTGTTTTGTTTTTTGTATGCTGTTTCACACTTGCTTTTTATTCTTTTGAAATAAATAATAAAATAAATAAATAAATAAATAAAATTTCACGTTTCATGTATTTTGCGTTTTTGTGTTTTTATGACAGTTGGCAGATCAATTTCCCTCCTGGGATAAATAAAGTTCTATCATATCGTATCGTATGAATGCAAGTACTTGTTTTTGAAAACGGTAACTTTTTATGCTGGTGAAAAACTGCCGGATCTTTCTGTAATTAAAGCTCTCCCAGCTGCTTTTGTCCAATGGTGCTTGAATTAGGATGTTCATGTGACTATCAGCGGTTGGGATCAAAGCTATTACATTAACATTCCAAACTTTAAACAGTTTAAAGTTCGCCCTTTCCTGAACTAAAATTGAAGATTACATTTCTGAAAACTACATTTCATAATGAATCACCACTGGCAAATGAAAATCCCAAAATTTCAAAGCATTTTCCAACCATGCACCTTCGATATGAGTAGAATTGTGCCAAATAATATGTTGTTGATGTCTTTACATGTTTTTTTCCTGCACCCACTTCCTTGCTGAAACACAGTTCTATTGACGTCAGGACGCCTCTGCTGATCTGCTCAAATTACTTTGCGAATGTATTGACGGTGATATGGAAGTAATGGCACAGCTGAAACTATCCTGGTTCCCACCCAACATCTTCCGTGAAAATCTGAATTACCTTCTGTTCATAACCCCTGAGGTTCAATCTAACTGGAGCATCCTAGTTGATACTTGTAAAGTATTGACTTTAACCTGCATAATCCAACCCATTTACTGGATAATATTGTTATGCCGCACTGAGATATTTATATTCAATTTAAATTTTAGCTTTTCTTCATTTAATCTTTGCTTAACTCGCATCGCATGTAAGCTGGCAGGTAAATATCTTTTGCATCATTCTACCTTATTAAATATACCTAGACAGGAAGTTGTACAGAGAATGTAATATGTTAACATAATTTTTGTACCAATGTATTGTACTTACTTCTAATAAATAAATAAATAAACGCGGGGGGCATAATTACATGCTTTCAGCACATAGTCTGATACATAAAATACTACAAAGTTAAAAATGAATCAACAATAGCGAGAAACTAAAGGATTTTGAATATTTAGGTACATACCAATTATACTGAAGAAGGTTTGAACAAGGGTCTGAAGAAGGGTTTCGACCCAAAGCGTTGCCTATTTCCTTCGCTCCATAGATGCTGCCTCACCTACTGAGTTTCTCCAGCATTTTTGTCTACCTTCAATTTTCCAGCATCTGCAGTTCCTTCTTAAACAACTTAACCAATTATACATCAGTTGTGAGAGAGTGGTGTTACTACTGACCTTTATGGTGTCTTCTTCACAAATAGAACAATGGATTTCTTCAGTGTGCTGTTTGATTCAGCAGAATAATTTTCAGATTCAATTTTAATTGTCATTGTCAGTGTACAGTACAGAGACAACAAAATGCATTTCATCCAACATTTTGAAGACTGCTGAGAATTTGTGACTCTGTTTGGTATTACTCAAGTCTTCACATTTTGAATTTGATTCAAGGGTATTGGTGAGACCACACCTGGAGTATTGTGTACAGTTTTGGTCTCCAAATCTGAGGAAAGACATTCTTGCCATAGAGGGAGTACAGAGAAGGTTCACCAGACTGATTCCTGGGGTGTCAGGACTTTCATATGAAGAAAGACTGGATAGATTCGGCTTGTACTCGTTAGAATTTAGAAGATTGAGGGGGGATCTTATAGAATCTTACAAAATTCTTAAGGGGTTGGACAGACTAGATGCAGGAAGATTGTTCCCGATGTTGGGGAAGTCCAGGCCAAGGGGTCACAGTTTAAGGATAAAGAGGAATTCCTTTAGGACCGAGATGAGAAAAACATTTTTCACACAGAGAGTGGTGAATCTCTGGAACTCTCTGCCACAGAAGGTAGTTGAGGCCAGTTCATTGGCTATATTTAAGAGGGAGTTAGATGTGGCCCTTGTGGCTAAAGGGATCAGGGGTATGGAGAGAAGGAAGGTACAGGATACTGAGTTGGATGATCAGCCATGATCATATTGAATGGCGGTGCAGGCTCGAAGGGCCAAATGGCCTACTCCTGCACCTATTTTCTATGTTTCTATGTTTCTATGATTGCTTGTACCCATACCTGCAAAGACAGAGAACTGGCACCAGAGAGGGCTTACTTATAAAATCATATAGTCATACAGCACAAAAAAAACCCTTCGGCCAAACTTGTCCATGCCAAACAAGATGTTCCATCTAAGATAGCCCATTTGCCTGTGTTTGTTTTTTTTTAATGTTGTTATAGTATCTGCCTGAACTGCCTATTGTGATGCTGTGGATTTTCATCCTTAAACATCTCCTCCTCTTCCTTCATCAACTCTCACCCTCATCGCTGGTCTGCATTTTTCTGCTCCTTCACAATGTTCTTTGTCATTGCTTTTGATCACCTGCTCAAAAGACGCAAGATATATTTTTGATTTAGAATGGGTCCAGTGAAATCTGGTTCAAGAAAAGATGGTTAATGTACCCTTATACTCAACTTAGATATACTTATTGTTTAAATCAGACTAACATCAAAGTTTACGGCAGTTAATAGAATTTGCCGTGAGTGTCCAGGATTCCATTCCACAACACACTATTAGTACCATGCCAATCTGGTTAATAAGTGAAAATAAAAACATACTGGAGATGAAAAATCTAAAGGCCTCTAGAGCAGATTAAATGCCTACCAAAGTAATAAAAGATGACAGAAATTCTTCTGGTTCAAACTCACACCCTAATCTCCTTTTAAGAAAATACAGAAATCCTAAGGGATCTCAGAGATGTTGCAATTATGGGCGTCTTCAATAAATAAATTAATTCCAAAGGTGTAAGAAGGAACTGCAGATGCTGGTGCAAACCAAAGACAGACACAAAAAGCTAGAGTATCTCAGTGGGTCAGGAGCGAAGGAATGGGTGATGTTTCGGGTCGAGACCCATCTTCAGACTGAAGAATTCCAAAGGTGTTGTTCACAAAGGCGTCTCCAATCTGTCTGCCACGCGGGAGGTTGTTGGGATAATCTTGCCCAAACACCTTAACCAGCTGGTGAAGTATTCCTTCAAATAATACTGAAGATATTCCACTAAACAAGAGGCAGAGCGAACATGATCTTCGTTGCACAACAAAATCCAAGGTAAACATAGGGACGAGTATTACAACTTGTTTCACCTCACAAAAACCTGCAACTCTGGTAAATTGAATATGGGTGAGTCCTCTCAAATTTTACTCCCCTCAAACTTAGCTTACTTACAATGGCATCTTCGCCAATTGATCTACCCCAGACTCAATCCTACTGGGGGATCAAGCAAAGCCATATATTTCACCACCCTCCTCCAAATTTTCTTTCAATATCTCACCTACATCATGATCCCTGTAGATTAGAGACCTTGTTAGGGGTGGTTTATTGAAAGAGGTTTTACTCCAGCTCCCCAGAATGGTGCTAATCAACAGAATGACTGCAGAACTATTCAATCTTTGTCACCCCTACTTGCCCCATTCATGAAGTCACACAGTACACAGCCAAAGGTCTCCTCCATTGTCAGGGTGAGTCTAAACACAAATTGGAGGAACAGCATCTCATTTTCGCTTGGGTAGCTTGCAGCCCAGTGGTATATTGATTTCTCTCACTTCAGGTATCTCCAGCATTCCCTCCCTCTCTATCCCTCCACCACCCAAGTCACACTAGTTTCTCATTTTCACCATACAAACAGCTAACAATGGCCTTTCCTTTATTATCATTACATTTTTGCACATCTTTCATTCATTGTTCTTTATCTCTCCACATCACCGTATATATATCTCGTTTCCCTTATCACCAACGAGTCTGAAGCAGGTCTTGACCAGAAACGTCACCTATTCCTTCTCTCCAGAGATGTTGCCTGTCCCACTGTGTTACTCCAGCTTTTTTTGTCTATCTTTTGTATATGTGCCCACTTGGCTATTGATGACATTTTCACCAATGTGTACGATAGAATGGGTCTTAGACGGAAAAACCTTGAAGATAAAGATCCTTAACCAACTTGCCTCAACTCTGCACCCATACCCCTCGAAAATTCCCAATATGAAACGTCACCTGCTCGTTTCCTCCCCAAATGCTGCCTGACCCGCTGAGTTCCTTCAGCACCTTGCGTTTTGCTCAAGATTCCAGCATCTGCAGTCTTGTATAGTTCAGTTTAGTTTAGTTTATTGTCACTTGTACCGAGACGGCATTCTTTAGCTTAAAGACTGCAACAGATGTTCTTTAATAGAAAAAAATCTAAAAGCACAAGTTTGTGCCCCTGGTAATCAATAGTTTCAACAGAAAATGGAGACAGATATAAATATTCAGGAGGATTGATATATAAATTGGTGATGTCAAAATAGTAGAATTCAACATCTTACTATAAAAATAGTATTGAACAGACTATGCACATTCGGTTTTCATACACTAGCATAACATAGGAATCGCATTGTAGATTTTCACTGTCAATGTCATCATATTGTCCGTGAACAATTGGCTACGCCATAAGTTGGGAATGAGAGGCCTGGTGCTCAATGTCTAAACAAAGTCACTAGCAAGGATCCCCCCTGTTATCAAAGTTTTAGCAAAGTGGCCTTAAATTGAAACTGGGTCACTATCGTCTAAGAGGATGGGCAGGTGCAGCCACAAAAGATTCAAGATTCAAGAGAGTTTATTGTCATGTGTCCCTTATAGGAAAATGAAATTCTTGCTTTGCTTCAGCACAACAGAACATAGTAGGCATGACTGCAGAACAGATCAGTGTGTCCATATCTTATATTACTAAAAGTCTGTTCTTGACCGGTTTTGGCCTTCTGTGCTGCGATTTACGAGAGAACGACGCCACCTACGGCCGTCATTTTTGGCCACCTTGCTCAGAGCCCCCCTCTGCCGTATGTGTGCTGAGGATTTTTCCCGTCGATGAAAAATGACAGAGATATTAATGATTTTACAAAATTCCCCATTCTCTCCACTGCCCTTGCTGGCGGCAGGGGGGAGGGACTATAAAACCAGGAAATGGTGTGCCTCAATCAGTGTCTGCAAGCTGGAGGAAGGCAGAGGGTCACATTTCTCTGAGCTGTGAATAACACTGAACACATGTCTACTCAAATGTAAGCACCCTTAGTGGTTCTAAAACGCTTGGAGAATGTGTCTATTGGTTCTAAAATGTTTGCAAAAAGTGTTTATTGGTTCTAAAATGTTTGCAAAAAGTGTCTCTTTTGGTTCTACACTGCTTGCAGAATGTGTATTTTTTGGTTCTAAAATGTTTTTTTTAGGTTCTCCAACCCCCCCCCTCCGCTCCCCTCCCCTCTCCTCTCCCTCCCCCCCCCCCTCCCCCTCCCTCCCCCTCCCCCCCGCTCCCCCTCTCCCTCCCCCACCCCCCCCCCCCCCCCCACCTTCCCTCGTCCTCTCCCCTCTTTCTTTGCCGGAGATGGCAAACATTTTTCCAGAGGGATCTAGGTTATTCCAGCTAGACCTTGCACTGTTCCATATATCAAACGTGGTGACCCATTTTTTCCAGCAGAAGGGGCTATGTGTCTTGGACTGGCCCAGTAACTCATCTGACTCGAATCAGATTGAGAATTTGTGGTCAATTATCAAGGTGAGATGTTCCTTAAGCAAAAGTGCATCACCAATTCAATAAACCTCAAGCTTTTCACCTCCAGTATTACTGAAGTTCACAGCAACAGACCACACTACAATGCAACAGGAACTGCAGATCCTGATTTACGCAAAGGACACAAAGTGCTGCAGTAACTCAGTGGGTCAGGCAGATTTAGGACCAGACTGATCGGCCCCGACCCAAAACTTCATCTATTCATGTTCTCTCGAGATGCAGCCAGACCGCTAAGTTACTCCAGCACTATGTGTCTTTTTAATACTGTTTGCATTTGAAATACAGATATGAACTAATCTGTTATCCAAATATTGCTGTTCTTGGGACTTTGGTTTCTAATTTCTTGGCAGGTTGTCTGCATACTAAGCTATACAGAAAACTTTCTGCTTGAGCTGAAAATTTAATTGCCCTCAATGTAATTAACGTCTTACAAAATTGGCTGCAATATGCAGACTTCTCTACATTATTTTCAGACATAAGGGATCAATATTCCAAATAAAAGGAAATCTACTTCAAATTGTTTCAGTGTAATTGTTCCACTAAAGCCCACTGTTCAGACTTAATACCATCTATGATCAGTCTTTTGAGTGAGGTACCCAAGGTTCCATCTCAGGAGATTTGCCAGCATGAGTGGATACGTTCTTGCAAATATCACTGGAATTTAAAAGATGATAAAGTTGAAAATCAATATACTCCAGCAAGCCCAATCCTATGTTGTTCAGCATGGCAGAATGTTTGTTCATTTTCTGCCTGGTCATCACTTCTGATAGCTAGCTTTCATCTGAAGGGTCACAACCCGAACCATCACCTATCCATGTTCTCCAGAGATGCTGCATGACCTACTGAGTAACTCCAGCACTGTCTTTTTTTTTTAAAGCTTACATGTTTGTTCAAAAAGTAGAAATTTCAAATGATAAATTACTTGGTTTTAGTATCTCCTTTGCTTCTCCCGCCATGTTTTATTTTTCTAAGATCTTCTGTATTGACTTTCTAGTTATCTCTAAAGCTTTTATTCATCCATTAATCCATTGGAACCATGACAAAGACATAACTGCCTTCTCCTCTTTGTAACTCCGGCACTGTCGTGCCATTGCGACCCAGCAGCCCAGTAACTGCAACAGATTCCACTTTCAAACAACTAATTGTATTATTCAATTTAAAAAGTTTGAATTCCCTGAACTTTTAACGACTTTGCAAGTCAAGATAAAGCATTCTTGAAATGTGCATTTTTGTTTCTCTCCCCAGACTCCGCCCTGTCCGTTCACCACTAGAATTATTTCCATTCCAGAGGTTGGGCATCCACTGTATATTGTTTGCATACTAATTGAAACATTCAAAGATTTGATTGAAGTTGTTACCATGTTTTGCATTTGCTATTCTGTACCAGGATTTCTTGATTTGTGGGAAGAGTTGTATGAAGCTGTCTAGAGTTCAAAATGTTGAAAGGTGATTGCCATAAATAGTAAAAAATTGAGGTAGACCAATACATTATTTTTGCTGAGAATATTATAAAACAAGTTCCAGGCTATTTAAGTGTGAGATTACGGTTTTTTAAAAATGAAAAATAGTGACATTTTGAACCTTTCAGAAAGTGTGTACACTTTGATCAAAGTCTATAATCTATTGGGATAAAGAAACAGGCTTGAGGGGTTGACTTTCCCCTTGTTCTTAATCTTTTTGCTCTTTATTTTTGCTCAATCTGAATTAATATTCTAGGTTTACCTAAGCTGCTTCACATTTTATTTTAAGATCCTGTTTAACCAATAGTTGGCAGAGATTTGGCGTTTAATTTTTTGTTAACTTCCATTTATGTTATTCTTACTTCCGATAGATTCTGGTTAATCTTGCCAATTCAACTTGTGGTATGTTTTTTTTTTTTTAAACAACGAATAAAGATATTTTAAAAGTCTTAACATCTTGTAAAACCCCATTACAAATGCTAGAAACATCTATTCTATTGCTTAAAGTGCTTCAATTTAATTACTATATCACTTGTTAAATACGTATGGTCACGGGTTGAACATCATTCCTCATCTATTACTGCCAAGTCAGCCCTTCTTTATCCAGTTAAGCAATTTGTTTCAAATTGCAAATTAAGTTTTAACTATTAAATGTACTGTCAAATTAAATCTCTGCCATCTTCATTTCCTTCCATTCTAATTGCAGTTTTTATGTTAGTATAATTGGCAAATTTAATGATTTGGAAAGGTAGATTAAAAAACACACACAGGTGGGGGGAGGGGGTGGGGGTTGTGAGAAGAGGGGAGAGGAGGAGGAGGAAATGGGACAGATTTGGGAGGGAAAGGAGGGAGGGGGGCGTGAGAGAGGGGGAGAGCGGGGGATTAGGGGGTGAGAGAGGGGGATGGGGAGATGCGTGGGAGGGGAGGGAGGGAGAGGGGTGGGGGGAGAGAGGGGAAAGAGTGGGGGAGGGAGATTGGAAGGGGAAGGGGGAGAGAAGTGGAAGAGTGGGGAGAGAGGGGTAAGGGGAGTGGTGGAAGAGGGAAAGAGGGGTAGGGGAAGGGGGGCAGGGGGAGAGGGAAGGGGGTGGGGTAGAGTGAAGGGGGGGGGGAGAGAGGGATGGGTGGGGAGGGGGGTGAGGAGAGGGAAACATAAGATTCTATAAGATCACCCCTCAATCTTCTAAATTCTGAATACAAACTGAGACTATCCAGTCTTTCTTCATATGAAAGTACTGACATCCCAGGAATCAGTCTGGTGAACCTTCTCTGTACTCCCTCTATGGCAACAATGTCTTTGAACATTGGGCATTGTGACATCACACGATGGAACGTTCACCATGGGCTGGTGCTCCTGCAAAGGCATATGTAAATGGATCCATCCCGATTGGACATCTGCGAGCATTGGGCATTGTGAGATCACACGATGGAAACGAATCAAAAGGCAGAAAGGCAGCCGGACGGACGGCGGCAGGCAGTTTTATATAATAGATAGGTGAATGCTGCAGCAATTTGACACAAAGATTTATGGCGTGATATTTGCATGACATGATCTGCTTTGTTGATAATGATTGAAGGATCAACAATAGCTAGAACATTAGAACTCAAACTTCATTAATTCGGATGATGTCAATTTTTAAGATGGGAATCTTCCAAAAGACCTTAGTGCTGAATATTTTTATTTATTCATTCGTCTTGCATTTAGTTGCCACCAGCAAGGCAAGCAATTATTGGGCATCTCTAATTTCCCCTTGAATATATTGTGGTGAGCAATCAAGTGAGTAGCATACTGGGCTTTGGTGTCAAGCTCTTGGGCTAGGTTCAGTCACATATAAACTTGACCATGGAAGGATGAAGCTTTCCACCCTGAATGGTAGTGATGAACTTTTTAAAAAAGATGATCTTCAAGGTATAGATTATGCATTGCAATCAACAGTGAGAATTAAGATTTGTCAGTTTGGCAGCAAAAAACGTTATAGACATTTTAGAGTTAATTACACCCTCTAAAAGTACGCATCAGCTACCAAATTTTGAAATTATAGAAAGTACACATCACTTACCTCAGTTTGCTTATATTTATCTATTTATGATTAACTTAAAAAAAATTAAACTAGCTTAATCTTCTTAAGGTCCAGATTCCTACTTCAGTATTAAAACATAAACATTAGAGGTAACCCCTCCCCCCACCGAGTTCTTTGAGCTGGAGGCCATGCATTCCTAGGAAATGGGCTGTATCACTATTTGCTGTAATGTGAAGCCATATCTGCTTGTCAAGAAAAAAAAAAGAAGAAATTTAGCTTACTCCCCCACTCAAAATTCCATAAAAGCTCATTTTATTCCACATGTCAAATTTTGGAAAGTAATGCAAATTCTGTATGGACAAATTTCTGTAAGTGAGGCAGCTGTAACACGTCTGTGATTCCATGCAGGATTAAAACTTACTTTGCACATTATGTTGGACATCATTAAGCAGCAAAGGTTTCCCCATTATATTCAGTAATGCAATGAAAAGAATGAATTGCTGGGGAAAAAAAAAATTCAGTGTCATACTTCTGGCAGTTTCTGATTTGGAGCATGTAAGGCAACATTTCTGGACCACTGTAATAACAAGTGATGATTGTGGTATTGACAGAAGTGCTTTACAGAACTTGAAGAGGTGCATTATCCATTTCTGCTGTGTGTTCTGGACCCTGAATGAAAGTTTACTGCCCCAATTCATTTAAGCCAAACTAAAAGATGATGATTAAAACAGAAAAAAAAACATTATCTTCCCGTAGTGCAATTTGATATTTACTTGGCTGCTTTTTTTTTGTAATTTGATCTCGGAATTTGTCTTTTTTGATGAATTCCACAAGATCCATGAATACTCCTGCTGCCCCTTTACAACTTGCATATGAAAAGTAAAATAGCTGGAGTATTCAACATTACACTCTTCATGTGTGCCATTCACATTTTGAATTATTTGGCAGTGTTATTTCAGTCACCATTCAATAAGGAACTGCATTTAATGCTTTCAAACATTTGTTTCCATATGTAATCCTAGAGAATGAAAGGGTACCTGCAAATTGATTATAATAGCAAAATACATTTTAAATTATTTTATTTAGAAATGATTTTTGATAGTGCATATTTCAACCATATTTGAACAATCTTAAAGGTTAACAGGAGTTTAAACAATTACGACCTTAGTTTGTCAGGTTGAGCATGATTCTATTTAAGTCCATGTATAACATTGATGTACACAAATATACAATAGTAAATTCAGAGCCAAAAATAATCAGTTTATGTTCATGTATTACAAAATTAGTTTAGAAAACAAACACAAATAAGCTTTATGCTTGACACCTACAGTTCAGCAGATAGATTAAGATAAGCTATCTTATGGGCCTGTCCCACTTTCATGACTCAATTCACGACCTCTGCCAAGTTTGCCCTTGACTCATGCTCGCAGCATGGTCATCACGGGGTCGTAGGAAGCCATGATGCTAGTCGTAGGTACGCGTGGCATCAAGTAGGTCGGGGCGTTTTTTTTAGCATGATGAAATGTCCATGAGTGAAAAAGGTCATGAAAGTGGGACAGGCCCTTTAGTAAATGCTTCACATTTTGAAAGGCAGGTATTTCACTTTCTACACCAATGTAATAATCTTTGGAACATTATTTCAAGCACATATACAGTCACATAAGAATTAATATACAAATAAACATGTCGCACTTTACTATATTAAAAATAATTTTATAACAGGATAGAGAAAATGTTGCAGCTAATAGTATGCAGAGGAAGAGAGTTTTAGAGAGCAGATTTTCAGGCAGCAGGTAATTAGTTAAAAAAATTGGCACATTTAATTCAATTGTGTTAAATTATCTTTCTTGCAGATGCATTACCTAGATCATAATTCCCCGCCCAGCAGGTGGAAATGGGGAGAAGTGGGAAGGGAGGTAGTGTTGGGAGCCTTTTGATAAAATGGCTGAGAATATAAAAGGAATAATTACTTCAATTACACATGGTATTGGTCTGAATATTCTTCGTGATTTTCCCATGTTAAGATGATTACCTGATCTTGGGGAAAAAAGCATCTAACCTATCAAAATGGAGAGGCAAGGGCAGTAGTGGAAGCATAAAGGTATTGACATTCAGCCAGTCTCTAAAAATGAAGAAAATTGACAAGGAAAATAGTTCATTCCTGCTAAAGAATGTACAGTATAGAAATGTAATCATGTAATGAAAGTTCAGCAAATCCATTTTACCTCCAAAAAAATCAGAAAGATAGAATCATGCCTCAAATTATCATTACTGAGTATTTTTGCAACAGTGAAAAGACATAAAAGTTAGAATTAGTGTTGGTATGGTTAACAGAAACAACAGAGCGAACTTGACAGTCTGAATGCCATATGCTTGTTCCTATGTTTCGGATCCTATTCCTAACATTACAATGCAGGGCAAGAACCTTTCACGAGCACCCATCTTCAGAACCGACTAACCATTTAATACAACACACCTAAAAAAATAGTTGACTTTAATAATACAATCATATTTACCACTTGGGATTTCAAAGCTACTTTTATCTTACTGGCATTTACAGCAATAGCATTAAGGGAAATTAATTCATATTACAATTGGAATTTTTAATGTTTCTTTGTAATATGCAAGACAAGAATCTGATGTTCAAAAGTGGTTTTCCTCAAAGATAAGAAAAGTCCATTCCTCCCTGCGGCATTGCTAACCAGACCACAATCCCATGTATCAACACAGAGTTTTGAATAGGACCCAGAGTGCTTGCAATTGGGTTTTCTAATCTTGGAATGCATTCACATGTTTACAGTGCCACCCTTTTCTCCCTCTTTCTACATAAGCATGTTCTCCCTACATTGAATAGTAATATTAAAAAAGAGTCAGTGTCAACTGAAAGTTGATCACTCAAGGAGATCACATACTTCTATAATCCCCTCTATTCTACTGTTCTCTGCAAAGAACCATGTTGTATCTAAAATTCACATTATGTGGCTGACATGGAGATTGAACTCCATTTATTCCTTTTCATGTCACTGAACTGGTGACTGTGAGCATCAATGTTGAATCTTGTGTACAGCCAAGTTCTTTGGATCACTACTAGGTATACACCAATCGTCAGCCTCGTGGTTATGTTGGTAGTGTCGCCAGGCAGATTTGTTATAAACCGGTAGCCTTTCTACTGAGTCTTTTGATAGAGCCTGAAAAACAAATAGACAAACACTGAGAATGAGCATACAAATATAATAAACATTCGGATGAGATAACAGGCTTGAAGTGAAGAAAATGGATTATTGCATTTTGTAACAAAAGTCTCATGTCAAATTTTGTCAACACAGCAGAAATAAAACCCAATGCGCTGCCCTCGGTGACTTTCTTTGAGCAGGGAAATATGATCGTACAGTGTAGGTATGTTGCAAAGCCTACCTGAAGCATCGCTGAAAATCTGCCCCAGCCCGTGTGCGCGATTTTGGCGCCGTTTAGAGGGGGGCGGGTTTGAAAACGCGATTTTTCACTAGGCTGTTCAAATCGAGGTTTTTCAGACTAGTTAATTATTAACGAAAAATCGCTGGAAGATTCCGTAGCTGGAGCTATTTTTAGTTTTAAGGGCTTTCTATAATTGTTATAGTAGGTTAAAAATTAACCTCTAAACCCCCGACCGCCGTACTACAATGTCCCAAGCTTTATGGAGGGCACTGTATGTAATCAGTCTATTCTTCTTGGTCTCTAAAGCAGTAAATGCTTGATGACTGGATAAATGGGGCGAGTTAAGAGAGCAAAACCGGTTGGTATCAGGAATGCAATGAGTGATATTTGAGGCAGCAGATGCACAACTGGCATGGCTAAAATATATAGCCCAAATCAGTTTGGAGGTAGAGGAACCAGAAATGTTTAGACACAGGGCCAAGCATGAGCAAAAGGTGGATTCAGCGAAAATATAATTTACGATTTAAAGGCTAAAGACCTAGATTTTGTGCAGAAGTGTAGTAATCACGAGAAGATTATGAAGTATCTCCATTTCCCTTCTTTTCAAAACTCGAACATCAGATAGCTCAATGCAAAAAAAACACCTCCATTCTAAACTATGAACAATCTTTATCTAACGGAATTGAGCATAACATTTACCCATTCCCCCCCTTCACTCCCATTGTATCTCAGCAGACGTGGCATCAATGAATGCATACCAATACTATTTCAAACCTCTAACAAGCATCAACAAATAAATCACCTCTTTGCCTGCCACTATCAATCTGCCACAGGACCAAGCTGTTATAGTATTCTTCCATACGGATGAGGATCTGAATTGTTCTGAATGGTACCCCAGTCTCATAACAAGTGATTGGAGATTAAACAAACTCATCTGGCAAATCACTCAGTTCAAATGCAATTTAACATAGGCAATAATCACTGGGATTAACAAATTCATACAACCAGTAAAGAAAGAAAAAAAGGGCTCTATAACTACAAAGCGGCCATGTTGGTCCCAAAGCAGCCATTGTTTGTCTGGCACAATCTAATTGTCTCCGGATGTAATGCAATTGCTGCTACAGGTATCTCGAATATGTCAGCAAGATTTCCTCTCTCATTGCAGGCGAACTGAACATCTTTGTACTGATGCATTTTCAACCCAATGCGGATTTCATCAATGGCTCACTGCAGCATGAGGAAGTCTGTAAACATAGAAAATAGGTGCAGGAGTAGGCCATTCGGCCCTTCGAGCCTGCACCGCCATTTAATATGATCATGGCTGATCATCCAACTCAGTATTCTGTACCTGCCTTCTCTCCATACCCCCTGATCCCTTTAGCCACAAGGGCCACATCTAACTCCCTCTTAAATATAGCCAATGAACTGGCCTCAACCACCTTCTTTGGCAGAGAATTCCACAGATTCACCACTCTGTGTGAAAAATGTTTTTCTCATCTCGGTCCTAAAAGAGTTCCCCCTTATCCTTAAACTGTGACCCCTTGTTCTGGACTTCCCCAACATCGGGAACAATCTTCCTACATCTAGCCTGTCCAACCCCTTAAGAATGTTGTGCGTTTCTATAAGATCCCCCCTCAATCTTCTAAATTCTAGCGAGTACAAGCCGAGTCTATCCAGTCTATTCTGTAATTCTTCTAAATCCTGCTGCATGTACTATTTGTTCTTCCCATTAACTTGTAAAAAACAAATTTATACTCACTGACTGGTGCCTAATGCAACATTGGCAGGGGGTCAAGTTTCAGCCTGGAAGGGGTGATGGAAAGAAATTAAGGACAAACAGCAAGTCAAATTTCCCCTGCAAGTCGGTTGTAGCCCCGAGTCCATGTCCATAGGAAATAGGTGACCAATTCCACGGCAGATCAGAATTTTTTTGCTTAAAAGAAAAACTTTGTTCTTTATATCGATGGTTCCCCAAAACCAGGCCTCGGGCTAACAGCCAACTCCCTTCCTGCAAAGCGGCAGACTTTGCAAGACCCTCTTCAATTTCCTCCTACCCATTAATGTTAGAATGAACAAAGCTCCTGAATCATTTACCCACAGAAGATGCTGTTAAAGACTCTGGTCAAGTCCACCAAATACTGAGTTTTGCTATCACAAATCCTTAAGACTTTGTCATCCAAACTAAAATGACAAGTAATAACCCAAAGACAAAATACTTCCGATGTAGCAAATCTGAAGTAACGAGCAGAAAATGCTGGAAATCCTCAGGTTAGGCAGCATTTGTCAGAGGGAAATAAGAATAAACATTTCAATGACCTTTGAACAAAAAACCAGCCTGTCCCAAAGTCATCGAACCAAAACAGAAGTTGCTTTTCTCCACGGATGCACCCAGTCTGCTGAGTTTGGAGTTTTAAAAATGGAACCTGGCTTTTAATTTACTGCTCAAAGATCAATGTACAGACATTAGTCACCTATTAACTAAAAATCATATCTTCTTTGGTATCTGATAACTACACTGACAGTTACTGTCGAATCTGAAGAACCATTCTGACCCAAAACGACACCTATCCTTTTTCTCCAGAGATGCTGCTAGACCCGCTGAGTTAATCCAGCACTTTATGTCAATCTTTCATCTTCCCAGTTATTTTCCTTGAACATCATAAATGCAATTTAACAGAAATAAGATGCATTTTGGATCATAAAAGCTTGCATTTTCTAAATCCTTTCCTAATGTACAACCAACACAGATTTCTCCGTAGAATGCATATTCTGGACATATACATATAACTGGACTAGACCCTATAGCTATTGTAAATGGTCTTCTATTCAATGACATTTGAATAAACTATGATACAGCCAAAGATAATTTATGAAGTGGAACCTTTCTCAACCTTCAGAAGGAATGAGTTGGAATCATTTGACCTGACAATATTATCTCTTTGCAGGGTAGGTTACCAAAGTAAAAACATTTCAGAAGCTAATTCCTGTACCATTTAGGAATGTGTTTATTGGGCTGTAAGGAGAACACAAGATCCAGCAAGCAAAGTTGAGTGCATTGCAGATGTCTATCAGAATGCCTCAACCAACATCTTCCTAATTCAGTCCGGAGCCTGACTGTTACAGAAATAATAAGTGCAGACTTTCCAGTTTTGTCATCCTGCTTTGCCAATTAATTCAATAAAATTGCCTTGGGCCACAAAAAGGACACATAAGGCCTAGAGGACAACAGGCAGTTAAGAGACTATGTAAGGCCACATTGATGGAACACAATGTAGACACTTTGGTAGAAAAAATAGAAAAGGTGTGTATTTTTGTTAGGTGCCGATGGATCAAAAGATATTTAGGGGAACATGGCTATCCATGCAGCAGAAACAATAAAAGTTAGTATGCAAATTCAGCAACCAAATAGGGAGCAATTTTTTTTTATTTTTTTAAAAGAGATACAGTGTGGAAACAGGCCCTTCAGCCTACCATGCCAGCACCGATCCACTATCACCCATTCCCATTAGTGCTATTCTACGTACTGTCCTAGAAACCTGCATGTTTTTAAATATGCCTGCGCATATTCCATACCTCTCAATGAGAATATCCAAAAGTCTCTTAAATGCCACTATCTTTTCTGCCTCCACCACCATCCCTGGCAGCATGTTTCAAGCATCCACCACCCACTGTAAAAAACATGCCCCTCACATCTCCTTTAAACATTGCCCCTCAGTTTGTAACGTGGCAAGTACAGTTGCATGCAATACTTCAAAATGTGTCCTAACAAAGTCCTATAAAGCTGCTTCATGACTTCCTAACTCTTAATGCCCCAACCAATGAAAGCAAATGTATTATATGCTTTCTTTACCACTATCTAGTTCAATTGCCTCTTTCAGAGAATTCTGGACTTGGATCAAAAATCCCTCCATAATAATGCATGTTAACCAAAGTTATCTGCAAACATTTAAATGCAAAGTTTCACAGTCATTGACCTGGGGCTTCACTGCTTTCCTTGACACTTAGAGGAAGCCATTGTGACAGTGCATGCAATGACAGGGGAGCTAGCCTCCTGGAAGATCATATAGACAACAATGGAAGAAAATAAGGTGTCCAGGGTGTAGGCAATCATCAAATCTCACAAAAGAGCGAGATCTACCCCAATAAACAGGCTTCTGATTAGGCTAGGAAATAGTGTGCAAAGTATTTTCTGAATAATATTTATATACTGTTAAATATACAAGAACATGTCCTACAAATACATAATGAGACAGTTAATGAAAACACAACTACTGAGATCCACACATTCATGGGGTTAGTAATGTAAATTCTAATCAAATAAAACATACAATCCTGATGGGCACCCTCGGGAATGTCATAAAAGATGGACAAATGGCATTAATCGTTATCCTATTAAAATCCAACTCGGTATGAATAATTGTCCGTTATAAATCAAACATTTCCCATTGGAAGAGAAAATGCTTAGATCAAGGATTTATTTACTCTTGCATGGGCTCCAGTAGCTTACATTCTAACCACATTAACCACCTTGCTTAAGGTCAACATCCAAATAACCATAACCCTGGATTCAGTAGCACACATCTGTCAAGAGAGATAGAGCTTTTCCAGAGAACTATGGAACAGTTTGAGCAAACGTCACCTAGGCTAAATTAGGTTGTTTCATTGAGTAATTTAAAATGCATACTATCTTCTTGTGCAGCTTTCTCGGACGTGCTCTATCCCTCTTCTAACCTGCATCCTAATTTGTACCTTCTCACCCGTGCTTTCTTGATCTCTAGACACATACTTCCTCGATTTTTAAAAATGCATATCGACTATTACTATTTTCTATAATTTCTTCTCTACACTCGTTTAGCCAACTACTTCTCCCCAACACCTAAAAAACACTGCTGAAACAAACTTTTTCAGACTGTAGGGTCCAGACCCAAAACACGATCTGTCCCGTTCATTCCATAGATATTCCATAACCCACTGAGTTCCTCCTGCAGCTTGTTTTTTTTTCCCCCCTCAAGAGTCCAGTATCAAGTCTCCTGAGCTTCCACAAAAAAAATGCTATCTTCTTTCGATCATATACTTCTGCCAGTTCCTGTAGTTCCAAAAGCTGGTTTTATTCTTTCAGTTTTAGGTTAGGTCGGGGGGAATTTCCCCCACCACAGGTACCATGTAATCCAATGCTACCTGCTCCATGGTTGGATAGTCGGCGACTCCACCTGGTTTGCCAGGCGAGGAGGGGGCTGTGCATCCCCCAGCAGGACCAAAAACAAGACATGTCAAAGGGCAGATGAGCTAACGAGCCAACGGCCATCCACATTTCAGTAGAAGTTGCGATCACTGTCATACATAGCATTGCAAGGCACCATGCCTGTTGATGTTTTCAACGATGATGATGATGAAACTTTGATTCTGCTGTGTGGGGATGTTTTGTGTTAAATTCTATAGCGTGTTGAGTCCTGTTTATTTTTATTGTATGGCTGTATGGGAATTCATTTCACTGTGCCATCTGGCACATGTGACAATTAAATCTATCTTGAATCTTGAATCTTGAAATGATTCATCTTCAAATTACGCATAGAGCTACTGATTGCACTACAATTCTGAAATTGACCCATATTCCATGGCAGATATTACTTTTCTCATTTTTCACTCCTGTCAAAAACATAGCACTAACAAATGAGTACTTTGCAGATCTTTGTCACTATGACTGCAGCACCATCAATACATTTAATCTTGCAGCACACATATTTAAGACTATAATTACATGGTACTTATGAGATCTTTAAATTTGCTTGTTAAATAGTGGTTAGTTTTACATTTTTCAATTCAATCCCGCTTTGGTTAAGATGTAGCAGATGCATCCAAGGCTGCAATTCCAAGGCACATACTAGAGATATGTGCAAATTATCCAGACTAATAGCACAGTATAGCATGAGTGTGTACTGGAATGCTAGAGCTGTTATCTTGCAGAAACCAAATTAATCTCTTAGCTAGATGCAAAACATTCCGAGGTATCATATGCCAGAAAAAATATTCTGCTGGCTAATATTCAACTTTTTACCAACATCATGAAAATAGATAATTCAATCATTTTTCTCATCATTTTAACTGGGATAATGCCTTATCAACACCAAGCGAAGTTCACAGCATCCAGAGCCTTTGAAATGTTATATCAATAAAAATATTTTCCTATTTTAAACAAAATAATTCAATCATATTTTTTAATATGATCATAATTCAATCATAGCTGTAGTCAGCTATAAAATAATTCAATCATAATTCAATCTATATTTAAGAGAGAGTTAGATGTGGCCCTTGTGGCTAAAGGGATCAGGGGGTATGGAGAGAAGGCAGCTACAGGATACTGAGATGGATGATCAGCCATGATCATATTGAATGGCGGTGCAGGCTCGAAGGACCGAATGGCCTACTCCTGCACCTATTTTCTATGTTTCTAGCATCCATTTAGAAATACATGGTCACAGTTTGTCCTGATAGGAGACGAATAACATAATGCTTTATTCAACATTTCCCAAGCAGAGTATATCCTTACCTTTAGGTAAATAACTGCATCTGTCCCATAGCCCTCCATTGAATAGAGCTGAAGGTCTCCTTGAAAGTACTTGGCATAAAGTCTTGAAATTGGCAGCCCATAGCCGAAACCAGCCTAAAAATAGGAAAATATTGGATAAGGAGATCATATTTATAAATGTCAGGAATAACTCATTGGTGAAAATACCAGTGCATATGTTTTACATGTCACACCAAATATACAGGGTAATATATAAATAAATACCAATGGTGCACCTCCAGAAGTTCCCAAGTGAGGTGTAGGAGCTGTGCTGTACATGTAACTGAACAACCGGTCTATCTTACTCAAGGGGACACCACCACCTTTGTCACTCATCTATAATAACAAAAATGAAAGTGTCATTTTCTATCATATGGTAAACCTCTTAACACATGATCAAAATTCCACATCTAACAAAAACAATAAGGTTCCAGAATTGAGAGAATCTAGTTTCAGAGAAATTGTTTAAAAAAGTTTAACATATTGTGTGGCAGTAGAATTTGAAATTTTTTTCACCTTTATCGTGACATCTTCTCCACCCAGTGAAACTCTTACTTTAATGGGGGGTAGACTTGGACTCAATTCATGATTTTCCACAGTAGCTCTCATGGCATTCTTGAATGTAAAAAGACTGCATGTTATGAATTTACTAAATAACTGCAGGACAAAGCAGTGCTATATAGAAACCGTTTAAAAATCTATGGATAACAACTGTGCGATGAATGATGTTTAAAATCTATTTCATAAAAATACTTATTGTAAAATGCAATTTGTATTATCATTGTTATATGTGTAGGAAACAATATTTTAAGAGAATAATGGATTGTTCACTGTGGTACATGCAGGATTAATACTAGTGTACCAAAAGGTTGACCAAACCAACCCCCACTGCACCAATAAAAATGTAATATCTTAAATTCAATTATGCTGATTTTGCAAGTGAAAGTCACATCTTAATGGAGTGCATTATTCTATTAGCAACATCAATCACATGATACAAAGTCGATGAAAGTTTGTTAACACCTGAAGCAACCCAGTATAGGAGTCCATCTTGGTTCCTGCTCTTTTCACAGCTCTTGCTGTTTCCTCATAGTCATCACACACACATAGCTATTGCCAACCTACTGCAGTTTAATTTTCATTGAAAGGGATTTAATTCAATTTGAGAGTTTGCACGTTATTGTACCACAAACTACTTCGTACACGCTAGAATACGGTAGTCAGCTATAAGATTGAAGCCTAGGGTGAATTTTGCTAGGTGTCACGTGTTAAGAGTCTCCGTAAAATTTAGCAATTTAGCAATAAACTATCATTATGTGTATATTAAAAAGGATGATAAATCATAGATAAGCAAGACACCAATGAACAGCATCAACTAAATTTAATAAATTGACAAGGAATCAAACAAAACTCACAAGAAATTCACAATGTTCTACTACTTCTACTGAAATTTGTCAGTTTTCCCCACATAACAGCTAAAATACAAATCAATTAAGTTTAATAATCTAAGACTTGGCAATAGTACAATTACAATTGTTCAGGTAACAGCTTGTTGCTTACCTTGAAAAGTTCAAACAGCATGTGGTACAGATGTGATGGCACATAAATGATATGGACTGCTCCTGAACCACTTACAGCTGCAATAACAATTATAATTTAACAGTTTCCTTTCGAAGAACATTTCTTTTCAATCAGAACATCTCACAAAATAAAAACCAATTGGCATGCATCAAACACAGCCAATAATAAAGAAAAATGGCAAAAGGGTAATTCCACCTCTGCGCAATGTTGAGAAAAATACTGATCTAAACATGACCTCAGGATAAGCAAAGCACAAATCTTGAACACGCATTTTTTTTTAAGGAACGGCTTGAGAAAAATATTGATCTAAACATGACCTCAGGATAAGCAAAGCACAAATCTTGAACACGCATTTTTTTTTTAAGGAACAGACTAAAAGGTCCTGATCCGCCAAATGGTCAATAAATGTAACACCCTAGGAAAACTGATATAAAACAACCCATGATACCGTACCATTGTGTTGGTCCACTTCTAGTGTTGGAGAGTCCATAATAATATTGGTCACAAAGCAGCTTGGCAGTTTCATATGCATCTATGATAGAACAATACTTAGTTTATGACAATTATTTATGTCAAAATGTAGGCAGTATTTAGCTTTATGCCAGATTATTCATTAATTAAATTGGTCAGTTGCTCACTGAAACTACATTTGCTACAGCCCAAAAACTAACAATCGTCCCAGTGAAAAAACTTTTTTTTAACATTTAGAAGAATTATTAATGATGATGTTCTGCACATTGTCAAAGGGTTTTTTTTTGATCATATTGGCCACAGACACTCCCTTACCAAAAACTAAAATGCAAAATATGGCAATGTGCTGCACCTTAAATTATTTAATGCATGTTATTATTATAATAAAATTATATAACATTATTAAATATAAATGTGTTTTCTGATACTTGGTAACAGACCCATGAAATGGAAATCTACAACAGATAAAATGTTTAAATCCTTATTTTAACTACAAGCCCAACAGAGAAAAAGAGTGAAATGCAGCATCAAACAGAAAGGCTTTCCAGCTGGGTGCATGTTGAAACAAAGGCCACTGAGTAAAAGCAACAAAATCCATATCTACATAACTTTTACTGACTGCTTATATGAAACAAAATCTGTATTGGTGAAAGTCAGATAACTACCACCTTCGTATCTGGGGATAAAAGAGCGAAAGGCGTAATTTTTAAAGCGTTAATAATCAATACTGTGATCACTTGTTCAACCAAAAGGAGAATGAGTTCTATTGGTCAGCATCAATTTTAAAAAACAAAATTGATGCTGACCACAAAACAGATTCTGATAAATATGAATTTAATTAATTAGATTGGCCTGCATTATGCATGCCAAGAGTAAAATTGTTTTTCTTGTTGCAAACATTGACAGCAACATCCAGTTTTCTCTACAGTTTGCAAACCTGTAGATATGACAGCTGCTGTTAGTGATTCGCTGCTAGGCTGTGTTCAAGCAGTTCAATTTAAGATTTGAAACTTGTGGTGTTGATACCTCTCCAGAAATACTATGACAGATCATCCGAGATGCAAATAAACTTTAGATTTGAATGGGGCAGGAAAACCCACAAGAAAAAAAAAAGTTAAGCATAAATATATAGAAATATTTCAATTTTATTAAATCATTTGAATTTTTGAAAAGGCACGGGTCGGGATTTCCAAAAGGCTTTAAATACTTACATTGTTCTAAACCTCCGACGCTTGACTTAGCTCATTGTCATGTTTTGCTTTTTAGTTTATATGTAAGGGATGTCTGTAGCCAAGATGATCGAGACCCTATGACACCTATGCGAAGAGCATCATCACAAATAATTTTTCCAGCTGTTTAAAAAAAAAAAAAAAAAATTCCACTGGGGGGACGATTGTTAGTTTTAGGCTGTATTCAGTGAGCAACTGACTAATTTGAATTAGTGAATAATAAACATACTTCTACTTTCGATTAATTATATCAGATATCAGTCACAACAAAAAAAACTAAAATCTAAGGTTTTTAATATAATCATGTTAACAAACTTATTGCGATCCAGATACTAAAAACCACCACTTGAATTTACATGGAAACACAAGAGACTGCAGATATTGAAATCTGGAGCAAAGACTGCTGGTGGAGCAACCTCAACAGGTCAGGAAGCCATCTGTCAAGGAAAAAAGTAGTCAAACGTTTCAAGTCGAGAACTTGTATCAATAACTGAATGTAAAGGGGAGATATCCGGTATAAGAAATAAGGGGGAGTGGTGACGTAGGATCTGGTGACAGCTGCCTCCAGGTGAGGAGGGTTTAATGGGCAGATTGAGCTGTGTGGGGGACGGAGCTGTGGAGATAGTGACAGATGGTAGGAGACCAGTGGAGAAAGCAAAGGACTGCAGATTATGGAGTCAAATAAGATGATGAATTGAACTAGATAAGGGAGGGATCTTGAGCATCCACTTGGATCCCTGAGGGTAAGGATAGAGGACTCAGTGACTTGAGAATGTGGGACGTGATAAGCAAATGGAACCATGGGGGGTGGCTGAAAGTTACCCATTTCTAATGCTGGATCTCAGTCACCTTGCCTCCCCACTGACACAGCCTGACCGGCCAAGTTTCCTCCAGCAAACTATTTTTTTTATTGTTTTATTGTTTTGTATTGTATGTATTGTATTGTATTGTATCTATTGTTTTACATGCAAAACACACTGTCCATCTGTAAACACGTGACAGCCAGAATGGTGCAGTTCAATATTCGTACATTTTTACCTACTTCGATGATAATTTAGTGCAAAAAAAAAACTCTAAATTTTATCTTAAGGACGCAAAGAAAGAAAATATACGAGCAATCTAAATGGCTTCACATGCCTGCCCAGTCATTCAATAAGATTATGGCAGATCCTATCATGACACCAGATTTTCTTTCATGTTTGTTCCTCACATCCCTGACTTAGCCATTGACCCAAAGTTGATCCAGCTTAGCCTTGACCATAATCCCATGATTCATATACCACAGCTCTGCAATATGGAATTCCAAAGATACATAACGATTGGAGAGAAATTTCTGCTCGTCTTAAATAAGCCATCCCTCGTTCTGAAACTAGTATCTTGGAGATCTAGCTTCTTCATTTAACGAACATCTTAGACCCTACTAAGATCATCTATCATGCTTATGAATTCCACAACTCCTAGCTTCATCCTACTTGAGGATGACAAAATACAAATAGAAAATTATCCAAAATTCCAATGCTGACATTTGCAAATTCCAAAATACTGAATTCATATCTGACACTAATATGTAACTAAATAATGCCACCCATATCATTACACGATCAGTGATCCCAACAGTCGGGGAACATCAATCAAACATTAGCTGAGAAACCTTCACACTAGTTTACGTTGGTCACCACCCACCCTGATCAGTTTTGTAACCTGACCCATTGGCAAATTTCAAAGTAGGAAAAATCACCGAGGCCATTCCCACAATCATTTTCCTTTAAAAGTACAATCAAAGTCACAGAAGCGCATCAACCTCATCATTGACCCCCCTGGAATCTGTCCCGAGCAAGATCTTGCATGTAACGTATGGGCAGTCTTAAACTGGATACAAAGTAGACAGGGGAATATGTGGGCAACCTTTTTAACCAATTGAAACTCAGATTGGATTCTAGTAATTTTTTGACCAAAAACAACTCAGAAAATAGGTTGTATTGTCAAAAGGTTGCAAACACTGATCTACAAGCGAGTTCGGTATTCCGACTGCCAGGTTATAGGTCATTCGCAATAAACATCTGAGGCTGCTGCGTGTATACAGCCTGCGTTTCATCCGGCGGTCAGGATCAAACCCGTGGGTCTCTGGCGCTGCAAGCCCTGTTGATTTGCTACTGGAGTTAGATAATGTCGGACAAGTACGTACGGGTGATCTCACTACCATCCTCGTCCACTTCCGAGTGTCCCCCATCCCGGTCAGTATGGGCAGCCAGAGATATCTGGGGTGACGGGACACCAGCCCGGTGCAATTGCTTACAACCCAGCGCTAACTCCAGCTCAACTCTGCTCCAACTCCTCCCGATGAACCCGTTCCCCTCGGGCCGGGGGGACCCGTCAGCTGCACCTCTCTCGCCTTATCCAGTGGCTGTCGGTTAATCCCCTCGGTGCTGGCGAAAGCCGAGCATCAGTCATCAACGAGGATACACACAAAAATGCTGCAGTAGCTCAGTGGGTCAGCGCAACATCTCTGGAGAAGGGTCTCGACCCGAAACGTCACCTATTCCTTTTCTCCAAAAATGCTGCCTGATCCGCTGAGTTACTCCAGCACTTTGCACCTGTTCTTGGTGTAAACCAGCATCTGCAGTTCCTTCCAACAGAGCGACACCTGTCAGCGGGTAAAGGCGAGGCTGGGGGCGGCAGAGGGCGCTGCTGCGCCGGGCCCATTGGGAGGGAGAGGCGGCGGTGGTTTCACAGGCGATGAGGGAGAGTGGTGGAGGTAGGGAATGGAGGGCGGGATTCTAGAGGGAGAGTTTTTATAGTTATTTTTTTTTTTATTTTTTCTAGGGGGTATGGGGCTAGAGGGATGGGGGAGAGGGATGGGTAGAGCGGAACTCGCTATCGCGGGCTTCACTGCAGATCCGGGACATCCCGTCTCCGCAATGAACTCTCCAAGCGCTAGGGCCAATTCCTCCACCCAACCCCCTACCCCAAGAGTGGAGGGAGGGTCACTGGGGGACATTGCCCCCGCCTCTGCAACCAAGTGTGCAAACTCCGCGCACTCGCACCCGCGGAAATGTTAAAATAAACAACACACTGTGAGCAAAACAACAACCCACCCCCCTCACTGTGTCGTGCGCCGGTCCAGTCTCTCCCCCCGTTCCACTTGCATCTGCCCCTCTCTTCTCTCTCTCTCCGTCTCTCTCTCTCTCACTGTACACACCCCCGTACGCTTTTTTTCCTCGTGATTGACCTTTGACAAATCCCATGATTTTTTGGCGTTTTTCAGAATACCGACCCTCGCTTATTGTAGAGCACACTGGTTAGCTGTAAGTTGCAGTAACCTGGCACTAAAACCTTGGCCATTGACAGGGCTTCTAAATGAGACTTAAACATTTTTGATACAAAAGTTTGTAGACTAACCTCGGATGTTTGAGCTATTTTTTGTCTTTATCAGGCTATTTTAGTGTTAATGTCATTTTGGTGGTAGGGGTAGCTAGAGATCAATAAGTCATAGGGTGGAAGATCCTAGCACTGTGACGGAACTTCCTTACCTGGAAAGTGCTAGCAAATATTTTGAGGTTTCTATTTTTTAATAAAATAAATAAAAATATCTATTTAGTTTTCGATTGGGAAAACATTCCATTGCCATTGAAATGCAGAGGAACAATATAGTGAATCTTGTTTATAGATTTCAACTCACACAAGGGTCATTTGTAATTCTTAAAAAATTCACTAACGCGAGGAAAAAGGGAAAACACTCGTACCTCTAACAACCATCAAACAAACTTCACAGTCAGGATCAATACTGCCTATATGCTTTGGGTGGGACCCGGATTGGGTGTGCCATCAAAAATGAGAGTGCTGAAGGCAGGTAAAAAGTGTGTGATGTTTATCTAACATAAATAGGATCAATGCAAAAAAAGCATAAAAGACAACAATCACACAGGAGGTCCAACACGCTTCATTGTTACAATATAATGCCGGTCAATGGTTTCATTGCAACAGTTCTCTAAAGCCCAAGCCCTTTTGAAATTGGTAACGTACTATGTTGATTGATGAGCTTTCGAACTAGAAATCCGGCTCATGTTAGAAATCGAACCCGAGAAAGTACTGACCATTATGGAATGGTGACACTATCTTAACAAAAATGATTCTTTGTACTCAATCACACCTTGAGCCATGGTAGGAAA